>NC_091120.1:70173207-70345707 GCF_040183065.1 Periplaneta americana | reverse complement strand
GTAGAAAATTACGGCTCTTGTGTCCAAAAAGAAAACAAGCATCGTTTTTCAGCAAGTTCAGACATACTGAATTGTAAATTGTATTTTGACGACTTCATATTTTAAAATAAAGACCATATGCAACAATGGTTATTCATCTAGCCACAGGATACCGATATTCTTTAAACTGAAAAGTAAAATATCCCTGTGAAGTAAATATATAATATATTTAATGTCATCCTAGCATTATAAACAGGTTGTTACTACATCCTATTGTCGTAATCGGCTTATTATGGCACCCGTGTCAATAATAGCAATGACATATCCGCTATGACGTAATACCGGAACGCATGGGTGGGGATGCATGCAACTCGTCTGGCTATCTTGCTTACCGCTTCTTCGCGCCATGTAACAAGAAATGAAATACAGGACAGAAGGTAACGTATCATTTATTTCCAATCTTTAAGAATTTTGTATCACTTTTGTAATATCACATAAAACAGTTCTGTGGTTCAGAGAAAAAAAATATTAACAAAATAAAGGAACATTTGTAACATAAAATTTGATATCTAAGGTATAACTGGAGTTTGTAATACCTGCAAAGTCATTCATTTCTCTTTATTCAATGCCAATGCCAGGCGCAACTAATCTTTATGAACAGATGATGACTTTGTCAGCTATGGATGCCGAATTATTTCATTTTTTTTTCCTACAATTTATAACGCTAAGATGCCATAAAGTGTTGTATCCAACTCGTGGATAATCTTATTATGATACTAATGAAAATTATCGCACGAACAATAAGTTACTCAGTTTTAGTTTTTAGTGTAATATTGAGCCATGCAGGTGTTCCAAGAGCCCTTGCAAGAACGCGATTATCATCTTGTAGGCTTACATTTAATTGATAATTCTTCCTCTCTCATTACATTCAGTCAATCAACCAATACAATCAATCAATCAATCAATCAACCATCGACTCATTGATTGATTCATTCATCGATTGATTAATTGATTCGCGTATTGATTTATTCATTGATTCATTCATTCCTTCGGGTATTACAATTTGTTATCGTTAAAAGCAACAGCATACATAATGAAAGTACAACCAATGGGGCTTTAGAGTAGCTACTTTTCGTTTTATTAATAACATTCTATCTCTTTAACAATGATTTATTAATGAAATAATAAGCATCTGCTTAGAGTAATTAAAAGGCATTATATATTAACAACTACTGTTTTAGAGATATCGATTTTGAGTTTAAAGTGTTAACATTACACTAGAATGTATGACATTAATTTGCTCTTCTATTTATTAAGTAATTGTAATTTATTCCGTTCTTACATTTCTTTACACACCAGATTTCATATTATGCATTACACTTATTTCCTTTTTGTTATTTTTGTCAATTTGGTCAATTATGTATTAGTTTCGAAGATAAGCGTATTGAAGTGTCCAATCAGTTGTAGGCCTATAGCAAGCATTTTTTTAATTACTCACAGTACACTTCCTTCAATAATAATCTGCTACTCCGTTTGTATACTCAGAAAATGTCAGTATTCTGTCTAGCCTGCAATACATTAGGGGCAACTGGTTGAAGTTCGGTCGGATACTCTAGGCCTACCTCGTCGGATGTTCTCTGACCGGTCGAATATAAACCGGTTGCAAACCGTGTTCTGCAGCTCTCTAGTCGCCACAGTGACTACTCTGTTAGGATGGTGGCAATGGTAAATACTTAAATAACTAGAAAATTCACTATACATGGGCCCATGTGATTATGATTTATTCTCTAAACTGAAAGAACCTTGCAAGGCATTCGCTTTAAAGAAAAATGGACTTCCATAGAAGTTTAGAGCGCTCTGTGAGAGGAATATCCAAGAAGACTGGGCAGAGGAGTGCGTCTTTTTCTCAAGGACTTTGTACTGTGTTGCTGACATGACAGGGGACTTTATGGAAAGTATGTTATGTTAGAAATATCCTAAATACATTCAATTTGTATCTATAAAATCTGTAGTGCTCGGGAAAAATGGAACAAGTCAAAAATGGTAATTTTACATGAGAAGAAAAAAACTGTCTTCACATTAGTTTATGTCGATATGATTTTCTTCTGTGTGAATTATTGTAATGGGAGAAAAACTTATGTCTGTTTTCCCAAGCGAGCAGATGTTCCGTAAGTTGTCAACAAATTAATAAAAGATGTTTGTGGAAACTGACTTACGCCACTTTTCCCAAGCATTGCAGAAATGTTGCCATTACTTTTTGAATGCCTTAGTGCAGCTATCACATTAAGAATGTTTGTTGGTCTGTCAAATTCATTCTCAAAGTCTTTATATCCTAAATTTTTAATTGGATGTAACCTGTTCATTGGCTTTAACTTACTAAGAAAGGCCTACTTTGTACTAACTACCATAAGTCTTCAAATATATTTTGAAAATGTAATATTAAATATCTGTACCAGAAACAGAGTTTAGTAAATAAAAGGAATAGGTCTAAATACATTTTTGAGCCTTCAAGGAATACTGTGTCACCCACAAATAGCAGTGGGCCTATATTTTGAAATCATGTTAACGTAAAATATTTCAATGTATCTTTATTTACATTTTCTTCCTTTTTTATTGTTGATTCTTTAGTCTTACAAGTTCTCGTTTTTTAATAAAAGCAACGTAAAACTTGTTTTAACAGATTCCTCTTTCGGAATGCGAGCCGAACAGATGAACCAGATTTGATTGAAAGTGGTTGAATATCATCCAGTCTACACAAACGAGTCCAGCTTAAGTGGTTTGCTAATTGATGCCTCTTCCTTATTAACCGACATGTGAGTTGCGACGGGCAACGAACCATGACCGCCAGGAAGTGCGTTACCTCGGCCTGCAGCTCACGTGCCGGATGTTATGACGGTGAAATCTATTTCCTCTACGCCATGACAGTGCAGAAAACACTAGAAGGCTGCACTAGGCATGCTGAAGCGGTCGCTTACATATACACCAAACTTCCGCGTTGCTTGTAACGGCATAGTAACTCAAAATGAACCCAGTTCAAGGTTGTTCAGGCTTATGCACATCAGTCATTTACTCATACACCCTTAACTGACCTACTCAACACTCTCACTTGCTCGAAAAGCTACTCTGTCATTCCTTGAGCCACTCAAGTTCTCTTTAATCTATTTATTTACCTCCCGAATCCACGGGGAGGATAGGCTAAGAGGACTCAAGCTCCCCCAAATCCAAAAAAGGAGGGGGAAGGAAGGTAGAAAGAAGTCAGCTTTTTAGTGTTTTGATGTGTGAATCTATTGTGGAATATTAGTATTAGTATTAGTATTAGTATTTATTTATTTAACCTGGTAGAGATAAGGCCGTCAGGCCTTCTCTGCTCCTCTACCAGGAGATTCCAACTACAATATCAACAATAAAATTACAATTAGTATTAAATTTACAATTACAATTACAAATAATATTACAGTTAGTATTAAATTTACAATTACAATAAAATCAAAGTACGAAAAGATTACCTGAATAATTAAAGCTAGATAATTTATCATAGAGAAACAAAGAATATTTTATATTTACTGAATTACAAATTAAATCTAGAATAACAAAATTGTATAGTGATGAAATTACTGAATATTGAAATATTTTGTCATAGATTAAAGAAACTATTTACAAGTAATCAATTACTGACCAAGTGCCTAGTAAGTTTTCGTTTGAATTCAATTTTATTTCGACAGTCCCTGATGCTAGCAGATAGCGAATTCCAGAGTCTTGGCAGGGCTATTGTGAAAGAAGATGAGTATGAGGAGGTGCGATGGGATGGTATTGTTAGTATTGTTTCATGACGAGAGCGTGTGTTCACATTATGGTGGGAAGAAAGGTAAGTGAAGCGAGACGACAGGAATATGTGTGCTCTTTGAAACATTTACTTTTAAATAGGCGTGTATGTGAATGAACTTCTTACAAAACATTTTCTTTTTTCTTCTTTTTTTTTAAGATCGAACTTTAGATAATGTTTAAAATTCTGTAATTTTTATTCGGAGCGTGTCTGGTAGCTCCAAACATTCCTACCAGCCAATCATATCTCAGTGACGCAGTCTGTACTTGTCAAACCATGCACACTTCACGTAAGAATGTCGCTATACAACTTTAATGTTGCTCTGTTATATTGCTTATAAATAGCCACCCTACAATCCACAATTCTGGGTGCGCCATTTCTAATCTCCTATTGCCACTTAGGCCGTCAGTATACTGCATCGGTCATTCTGTCTCTGACAGGACGGTTTTGTCTTGGACCTTCAATGTGACGGTGGTTACTAAAGTTCGGATAAAAGTACTCAGTGTTGCCAACACATAAATTGTATCGCCGTCAGTCCAACTCCTGGAAATCCGTCAGAATCCGACAAAGTCAAAAAAATAAAATAACACTCACTCAATATATCTATATACAAATAAAAGCAAACCTTTCTTACCCATCTTGATTAAAATAATAATAATTCATCCACATCACCTGCCTCTAGTTTGCAGTTGATGTGCTGTGTTGGTCTACGCTCCCCAAAAATTAAGCAGTTATAAATGACAGCAGCTAAAAAGTCAAAAGACGATGTAAATCGTAATTCCCGCCAGAAAATCCGTCACCCATCAAAGCCATTGTTTTTCCGTCCTCTACATTGAAATTCCGTCCAGTTGGCAACACAGTAGCTGTATCAGGACAGGCATTCTTGGTTCGTGCGTTTTGTTTACAAACATTAACTAGTTGTCACATGTCTCCGAGCCGATATTACCAGCGAATAGGGATTATAAAGAATGGACACTTCGCGTCGGTATCTTTGATGTAGCCGGACCGATTTCAATGACCTTCAAGCCAGGTAGAGCGTCAGATTCTGCTTTCTCCCTAGAGTTGGGGCTGACATCACACCAGCTAGCAGTCGACACAGCGGAAATATAACACATACAATTAATACATCTAGGTACATTATGTACTCAAAATAAATTGGATCCATAAAATAATAAATCCTTCATTAACTGTAATGTCTAGACTCTAAAGTTCCTTTATAATGAGAGTTCAGACGTTGACCCCAACAACAATTAAGATATGTAATGATTTGATAGCGCTGAAAATGGAAAAACAAAACTCTTACGAGAAGTAAAAGCCATATACCTATATTATATTATATACAAATATTAAACGAATTCGATACTTAATTTTATAATGTATTATATTATTTCATAATGTATTATATTATTTTATAATATAATTTATGATATCTGAAATATAAAATATTATTATTACAACTAGTTTGTCACTGAGAAATAAGGAAAAGCTGTTAACTTGAATTTATTTGAAGCAAAGCGTTACTGGATTATGCAATAAGGTAGGCGATGTTTGGATCCTGTGCCATAATTCTATTCTCAATTATTATCTTAGCGTATGCTCGATTACACTACCTCTAGCGCTTGAAAGTGGAAATAGCCGCTGGCGCACAGAGAAACAAAACACAGGAAAATTCGCTCCGTGTCCATTCTTTATAATCCCTATTCGCTGATATTACTGTCCATTCACTGATGTTTTAGCTAGGGTGGGTGGGGAGCGCTCTTCGTCAGCAGAACGTTAACGTAGGTGCCGTCATAAGAAACGCAGCCGCCTTGCAGTATGAGGGGTGGTAGAAAGTAGTAGGCTGAGGAAAGAGAGAACTAATGTCGCCCGTATAATCTGCAAATAATTCACGGAACTATAATATGATGTCTCCGCATCCTTCTGATGGATTTGAAGTTACTCATCAGCCTATCCCGATGTTTTAATTTTATTAGGCCTACTGTACTGAAGTGACATATAGTTTTTCACCATAAGTTTCAATTTGTAATTGCTCAAATAAATGTTGGTCCATCAATCGGGAGCGTGCTTTATATTTAACGTGTTTCATTTTTGAAAAGGAAAAGTTCATTTAACATCTACATATATGTCGAGCCGAATACTGAAATAAACCTAGCACAAAATTACCTAAGAAGTAGATATTTTGAATTGTAGTGAATTTTCGGGAAATTTTTAAATCTCAGAAATTTTCTCTTATTTATTATTCTTTTCAAAGTTTCAAAATTTTCTAATACCAAAAAGTGATATTCGGTAACGCCTTTTTCTTAATCACTTTTAATATTATGGCAAACTACACTTGACAGTGGAGTTTTGTATAATGTCTCTATATGGTGGTAATATGAAACCTTTTAAGTAGTTTGGAACATAACAAACATATTACATTTTCTTCCTGTGCTCAAGAAAAGAATTTTTCTTCCCATTCTTCTACAAATATTCGTTTTCAGTCAGCCAGTCTGAGTCACTTATCCTCGTTCACTTCCTTATTCACAATGCCACTTTCAATTACTGTCTCTGTCAGTCTATCGGTGACTTTGTCACTTCCTATCAAGCACTTTGTTTCCAAATGCTAGCCATTCAGGTCATTAATTTACTAAAATCACTCTCCCTTAGTAGCAATCACTGTCCCTCAACTCAGGTTTTAAATTCAGTCATTTAATCACTTAGATCACTTAGTTTGTCACTTTAAAAAATTGTTTATTTATTCAAAGACGCTTCGTCACATTTCAGCCTCTTAATTCAGTCACACAAACAGTTCATTTCCTGACACAGTAACAACTTTCAATCACACTCAGAATTCAGTCTCTGTTAATCAGCCCCTCTCTTGTTAAAATTCACTCAATCCCTGTCACTCTATCTTTCCAGTATGGATATAAACAAGAAGTGGCATCAGGTAAGATAATGGTCAGAATCAAGTCCGATAAGCTGATTACATATTACTCGTGCAACTTTCTGTCGCATCCGATATCTGGGAAGAGGGCGAGATCGGATGCTACAGTCTGCTGAACAGAGATGAAAGCATATGATCAAGTAGTTCCTCAGGCGCACGGTCACATAAAGTTTGTCGACCTAATAATATCGCCATATCAGCTCAGCAATATCTGAGAAGCTTTGCGATATTAGAAAGTAGCCTACGTTTAGTAATATTGAAATGATCAGGATATTTCCGTCTTCTTTATTACTTCTTTTTAATTGCTACCTTCGTAGCTGAATTACCGTAGCTGTATTTGTAAGTAAAAGATTGGTTTAAAACTGAAGATCCGGATTGAATACGTGATGGAGGCAGAATTTTCATTTCGAAACCTTTCGGAACGTCCTACTGTTGTACTCGGCCTCTTATAAAATTGAGTACCGGGAATTAAAAACGGTTATAATGTGGTTCTAGTCATGTCTATTATGGAGACCCAGAAATCATGAAATCGTGTGATTTCCAGAGTTTAATAGTTAGTATCCGATCCGTAAAGGGGGTCTATTCCAGTTACAATACATTCAGTATAGAGGTGGGAGTCATTGTATGGGCCAGGAGAATATAGCCTACACAACAAACCCGCCGATTACTCAATCCATGTGTCCACATTCCGTGGTACGGAGACTGAAAAATAGTTAAAACAATGTAGTTTGTCATCGTGAGTGTGTAACTTTGTGCAATACTTACTTACTTACTTACAAATGGCTTTTAAGGAACCCGAAGGTTCATTGCCGCCCTCACATAAGCCCGCCAGCGGTCCCTATCCTGTGCAAGATTAATCCAGTCTCTATCATCATACCCCACCTCCCTCAAATCCATTTTAATATTATCCTCCCATCTACGTCTCGGCCTCCCTAAAGGTCTTTTTCCCTCCGGTCTCCCAACTAACACTCTATATGCATTTCTGGATTCGCCCATACGTGCTACATGCCCTGCCCATCTCAAACGTCTGGATTTAATGTTCCTAATAATGTCAGGTGAAGAAAACAATGCGTGCAGTTCTGTGTTGTGTAACTTTCTCCATTCTCCTGTAACTTCATCCCGCTTAGCCCCAAATATTTTCCTTAGCACCTTATTCTCAAACACCCTGAACCTATGTTCCTCTCTCAGAGTGAGAGTCCAAGTTTCACAACCATACAGAAGAACTGGTAATATAACTGTTTTATAAATTCTAACTTTCAGATTTTTGGACAGCAGACTGGATGATAAGAGCTTCTCAACCGAATAATAACACGCATTTCCCATATTTATTCTGCGTTTAATTTCCTCCCGAGTGTCATTTATATTTGTTACTGTTGCTCCAAGATATTTGAATTTTTCCACATACGTTTAAAATGTCAAAAACAAAGTATTCTAAATATTGAAACATTTTGCAGTGATTATTTTATATAAAAGGGAGAACGTATCGTATGCAAATTATGTAATATTACTTAAAGTTGGGACAGTATACACTTTATAAAGGAAAAATATTGTAAAACCAAATTACACACATCCCATCTCAGGATTATGCCCGAGAACAGAGACGTGCTATCAAACATCTAATGTACAGAGACATCGTTTTATTTTTACTTCAATTTTTATTGTACCTGAGTTTTTGAATGTACTTCACTCCCACCCCTTCTACTAATGAAGTTCAACCGTCCTCCACATAGATCCAAGACCGCATATACAGTCATAGTAGCCTTACGGTCATAGTAAACAGTACGTTCCATTTGCCTGCGTCGCATCCCGGTTTCCCCCACCAGCTTCTATTCAACTCTGTCTGTAATGGCTAGTGCCTGGGCTGTCTTAGCTCTTTTCTGAGAACATTAATTTCTGTTAGGAATTGGACGTCTACGTAATAGTATACAACTGTTTAACATAGCTAATTTAAATAAAAGGGCCTCGTTAAGTAATTAACTGTCACGTGATTTCCCCCATTTCTACGACCCTGCGACATAACAACTTGGACGGAAGCAGATAGCATGTCCGAGTAATTTTATCTTTTCGGATCGGGCAGAAGTGAAGATTGATTTTACAGTACGCAAGGTACTCTTTTATAGAGTAGGTACAGAATTATTTCAACATGAGTTACTAGTACGAAGGATGAAACTGGTAATTGGAATTAGGTACAATCGTCTATAGTGCGATAATATGCACATTAGAACTGAAACATGTATCGAAATGAAAGGCCACCATTCTAAAAAATGTGTTTAAATATCCATATTTTTCAATTTAACTTCATTCTCTATAGTGTACGCTAATGTGCTGTACACAGTATAATATACACTGCATAATGACTACGTCCGCATGGTCAGCTCAGTTCGTGAGTAAAAACACTCATTGTTAATAATGTACTGTATTTTGATTAAACAAAAACCTAATGAAAGTTATCAAAATCAAAATCACGATATTTCCAGTTTACGTAAATGGATTAACTACATTTCTTCCCTCATATACCTAGTAAAGTGATTTGTTTGTATTTTACGCCAGTATCATCGAAGTCCAGTCGTGGAAGGCGATAGCAAACGGTGTTTCCGCTTCTCAACTGTTGATTGAAAGGTATAGCCATGTTAATATTAGAAATGTTAGTAAAAATAAAATGATGTCCCGGTACTTACTAACAAGTATTTAGATCTCTGTGAAATGATGATTATTGCGAATATCCCGTTCAATAAAGTGAATAATTCCAAATTTAAAACGTTAATGGAAATATATAGAAACAGTAATAATGTTTCGTAACAATCTTGCAACATTATTTAGACAAGTGCTATGAAAAAGCTGTTATAGTAACGGCAGACAGTATGTAGAAAACAACAAGATCGGGCTCTCTGTAGGTGAATCTCAGTATTCTGCCAACAGATTTGTGGCCAATGTGATTGTCGGAATTCTCTTGCTTGACAAATCGGTGGAAAACTTTCTATTGATAAGTGACTTGTTAGATCAAGTAAATCATTCTATGTGTTTTCTAAAGACCATGGCTTTTTTCAGTAACGAATGCTGCAACATATATGATAAAAGCAGCCAAAACATAATAATTCAAACGAAGTGTTAAAACATGATACACATGAATGCCATAGATTGGCGAAATGAGTCCAGGATCCAGTGTTGAAAGTTGCCCAGCATTTGCTATTAATGGGTTGAGGAAAAACTCCAGGAGAAATCTCAATTAGATAATTTGTCCCAACTGGGATATGAACCAGGGCCTGTTCGTTTCACGGTCAGACATGCTAACCGTTTTTCCATAGTGGTGGTCTCTCTAAGAAATTCGAAAGTGAGTCATGGAATGTATTACTTATGGAGAAATTATGACATGGAAGATTTTTACTTTCTCATTATACGAAATACGACGAGGGAGAAAATATTTTCACGTTAAAAAAAGTAAGTTGTGAGAAAACTCTTATTCAGCATTCATGATACCAGAACGCCGCATTTAAAAATCTTCTACAGAGTTTTTTGATTTGGTCTGTTTGTCTGTTCCAATTTCGAGCAATGTCTTTCATACAACGTGTCTTAGATCATTTTCCTGTAGGATTATAATGTAGTAGCTATTTTGATACTTGAAGTAATATGTGCTTCATATGTGTTCGTACTAGTTCCGTTTTTGTTGTATTCGCTCATTTAAGTTGATTTATAACTGTTCTCTCATATCTTCGACTCTCTAATTGTCTAATAAGGGAAGTACCCGAGTTTTCAAAAATAAATTTAGGAGAATTCTACATAATTAACAAGAATCTAAAAAGAAACATCTGATTTTTTACTGCCTTTATGCTGAAATCATACTTCACTTCGGGCACGTTTTGTATGCAATTATGCTATGTAATTGTAACAATAGTGAGATGTTAGGAAAATCCAAGTATCATCGTCCAGAAAATCCTCCAAACTACCAGGTATTCGTGCCGGTGACTCGCAATGAACACATTCTCGCAAACCGAATCGAAAACCGAACTTGTTTGGCGATTCGAACGCAATACAGTCATCCGACTTCATGCCGATTGGAAAGCTATTCGACGAAGACAACGAGAAAGCAACAGTTTAAAGACCGTCTTCACAATCAGCCAAACCTCTTGCAGAAGAAGGCGATCTTCACAATTAGCAAAGTCTGTTGAAGACGAAGGCGAATCATTCCATTTAGAATATGCGCCCCCGCTGGAAAAGGAAGCTCGATCAATTGTCGCCATTACTGATGAAGTGATGAGATGAATGGAGAGGTTGTTGCTTTTTTTCAGGAAAAAAGAAGATGGAAGCCTGAAATGGTGACAACAATTCAAGCTCGAAACAAATACGCAAGTAGCTTGCGACAAATCCATCGCTGGGGAAAGCAACTCGTTCGAGGTGGCAATAGAGAAGATTTACAGGTTGCGCTATTTGGTATTCTCGGGCTTCGAAAATGCAGTAAACCGACATTCAAATTTGGGTAAGAGAACGGGTGTAGCGTAGATGTCCTATATTTTTTGTCCGAAGGATATTTTGTCCATATGATATCACGGTCGTAGAAAATAATAATAATAATAATAATATTATTATTATTATTATTATTATTATTATTATTGTACATAATAATATTAATTTACGCTATTACTATTGTTACTATTACTAGTAATAGTAGTAATACTATTACTAGTAATAGTAATAATCATATTAATAGCCTACATTAATGCTATTATGTAGACATTATTATTATTATTATTATTATTATTATTATTAATATTACTATTATTCAGTGTTAAGTACATTCTTCTCTTGGGCACAAGATTTGTCTGTTGTTACTCATGTTATCTCTCTTGCTGTGGTTCTACCGAATATAATATTTGAATATGTACGTCCGTGGAAAAAGGTTGGATATAACATGTTGTCCAAGTGTTACATCCAACCTTATTCCACGGAGGTACTCAATTTAATTTTGAAACTTATTCTTAAATAATGCAAATCAATGTTCTTATGTTAACAATATGATTAATATCTAGCTACAATTTGTTACCGTTGCTTCACTATGTACAGTAACTTTGTAATAGGGTACCAGAAGTTTATGCATTCTGCGGATATTACTTAATTATAGAATTGCCGTATGAATTTCCGATTGAGCTTTTTGAATTATTTTACAAATTTGCGAATATTCGGATTATGTGTGCTAATGATTTTCTGAAAACTGTAGTACTACCCTTCCAATAGTTCATTATTAGTACTACATGGCAAAGCGAACTTCCGATTTTTCCTTTTAGGTCAGGACGCTGCAGTCGACCGGGTGTCCGTTTATGTTACGATACGATGAAGTTACAGAGTTGTTGTACATATATTTTCCGCGTCGCAATTTCGTTTTGTCGGGTAATATTTTGCGCTCTGTTTACCACTTAGTTATAGACAGATCTTGGACATTACTGTGACAATTGTTTCATACTTAGTCCATAATAAGCTCCTAATTTATTTATTTATTTGTTTATTTATTTATTTATTATTTTGCTAATAATTATAACATAACATATATTATTTATAGAAAAAACTTCAGCTCGCCCCTGAAAGACGAGAACTCGTGCTCAGGGGCGGATTCCTGAATTGAAATTAATAAGTATACAATACAATTTGTCTTGTGTCTACTATGCAATTATAGTATATACATTTAAATTTAATGGAACAAAAGGAAGAGACAAAAGGCGACAAATTCCAGTGCGAATGACATCATTTAGGATAGATTCTCGAAGTCCAAGATTTACTGCGTGACGCCAAGTTATCTGACCGAAAAGAAATATACATCGCTTTACTTTACTATTTCGGAAAGTGAATTGAGTAGCATTTGTTGTACCTATTTGGAAATCCAGTAAAATGAACTATGAACTTAAAATATGAGTTCAAAGCTTGTATTGGAGATGTAAAATGAGGAGTCACAGTGCAAGACGTCACTTACCTTGCGGTCACAATTTATAGTAGAACGTATTTTTTATTCTCGTTACATGAGGTGCTCTAGTTTCTTGGGAAGTGGTACTATCTCTAGGGATGGTCTCAGAAAGTAAACTGGGGCAAAGGAAAGAAATCAAACCTTTACTTTTTTAACTTGGGAGGGAAAAATATGAAATTTTGGGTCACAGCTATAAATATACACGTATGCCATTTTCAGCAGCATTAACGTCTGACAGAGTTGATTAGATTTCTCAAGTTATATTTATTCAAGACGTATACCAAAATATACGCCAATTATCTACATTAGATATTATGAACGAGATGTATGTGAAAAGTTTTTTTATATCATTTTACATGAAAATATATCGAAACAGCAACTTTTTGAGATGCCTGTACTTGATGTTTAAAATTCTAAAAATGTTATTTGATGATCATAGAGTCTCTTCCATGCAGAATATCCATTTCGTACATAAAAATACCAGTTTACGGCCCAAGACACATGTGATTACGGACGGGACATTTTTGTTCCGGCGGTCGAATGGGTGTTCGAAAAGTCCGGTCTTCCTAGTGTTAAGTGATCAGAAGAAATAAAAAGTAGCCCAGCCCTGTCATAAATTACAGATCGCTGTTATGGCGATAAATGAAAGAGAGCGCATCCTGTAGCAAGTATGAAAACATCAATCAGAGAGAAAAGAAAGCAGCTACAAGCTGTTGCAGAGGAAGAGAATGACGGAAGTTAAAAGTGCATATTTTATATGCATCAGGAACAACAATGAGGGATTATATTTGCACATCCGAATGAAGATGAGCAGGGATGCAAGAAGCAACAATGAGTAGCAGATGAAAGCAAAACAATTCCAGCGAAAGTATATCACGGCTTGCTATAAAAGCCGAGCGCACGGCTGTCGAGTCACACAGGCTTCTTTGTTGCTTTAATCACTTCATTCACTCAGCGACATGAGGCTTCTGGTGAGTTCAGGTTTTATTCAGTCTCAGTAAGTGCTGACTCAGGGGAAAAGCATCATGTAATTATTTAGTAGTGTTTGAAAACAAATACAGAACACTTCGCAAATTTTTAACCATGAAAAGATTCAAATTATAAATTTAACAATGTATGTAGATGAATAATTCTTTCATTGATATGAACCTAAGGGTGAAAATTCAATTTAGTAATAATAAAATTGCATTGTAATATTTTGTGTTAGTTTTATATCCACGTTATGAAGAGTTATGGCTTCACTTTTCTATTTCAAGCATTTGAAAGCTAATTCTTTAGTTTTATTTCAACTTCCTTTAGAGAAACTATTATTGTAATTTTATTTTTATATTAATTTAAAGTACAGTAATAGTTTTATATATTTTTAAAAGTTTTACAATAAACTTAAAACTCTTTAATTACGCCGTCACTTTTTCTCTTGTTCAGTTTGTTCTTCCATTTCTGTTTATTTATTCTTGTGATGTGAGCGAATTGTTCATTTATTTTCTTTCATTCACTAACAAATTGAATTTTACAGTCCTTTCTCTGATCTGGATCCCTTAACAATATCTAACGTCGTTTCATTTTCTTAGTGTAGTAATATAAACTATTCGCTTTCTTAGTTTTAGCAATACTAGAGCTACTTAAAATGGTGTATATAAGAATTTACTTGATTGAGATTAATATTTTTAGAGATTACACTTAGACTTCATTATTGTAATATTTAGAGATAGATAGATGGATTTATTCAGCCATATTATGCATACAGATGCACTACACTATCAGAATTTTCTCTTAAATCTAATGCACGGGTCTTCCGATCATACGTGATTTACAAAACAATTTATACTTTGTAAGTTTCACCTCCCTCACCTGTGATTAAATCCAACTACTGTCCAAAAGAATACACAGATTAATATAAAATGGCACTAACAAAACACATATATACTCGTAATATATCCTATCCTAGCATACAAACAGGCATAAAAGTGTATATATCAAAAGTTACCTTCCTCAGTTTGCATAACAAATTTCAACAGTTGATGTTCTAAGTTGTCTCACCTTCAAGAAGAACAATCCAATCTTTTTTTCGCGTTCTCTATTCCCCCTGAGGTCAAGACATGCAAGTGAACCCTTATTCTGACTTAGCATCAAGAGTGGTAGATATTTTCTCCGTATATGTTCCGTTTCATCACACTGGGCTAAAATGTGTCTCCAGGAATCCTTTTTCCCCACACAAAGGACAGAGACGTTCTCTTTCTTCGGTGACAGTTTTATTACTCTTCAAAGCCAACTATCTTAGCCACGCTAAATCTGCTCTGCTGTCTTTGTTACAAGAATTTATGTAGTCACACCTCCCCCAATTAAGCATAAGATCTGTTTGTAAATGTAGTGAGGATTTTTCCTAATATTGGAGCTCAATCTCTTGCCTCTCGATATAAATTAAACGCATCTTCACATTATGCCATACTGGCGCATTTCAAAATGAAGTGCTGCATCCTTCAGGACAGTAATATTTATAATAGGCCTACTGTATATGTTGCGTTCATAAAAACGTGGTTTTACGAAGAATATAAAAGAATACGTTTATTAAAAGTATCTACATTTTTATTTCAAGTTGATTGTATTAACTTATTTCTGTATTTCATTCCTCCTAATAAAACTTTTTAATTAACTTTTGCATTTCGTTCTTACTACCGTATTAACTTCTGTATTTCGTTTTTGTAAAGAATGCTCTCTTG
Source organism: Periplaneta americana (assembly GCF_040183065.1). Classification (NCBI taxonomy): domain Eukaryota; kingdom Metazoa; phylum Arthropoda; class Insecta; order Blattodea; family Blattidae; genus Periplaneta; species Periplaneta americana. Next base: position 70,330,312 of record NC_091120.1, on the reverse strand, counting down.
TATTAACTTCCGCATTTCATTCTTCATTATAAAGAAGCTGTCTCGTATGAGCTTCTGTATTCCAGTCTTTCTTATTAAGAATATTATAGCCTATTTAACTTAATTTCATTATTCCTTGTAAAAAATTCTGTCCTGCATTAACTTCTGTACTTCTCTTTTACAAAGAATTCTGTCTTGTCTTGACGTCTGTATTATTTTTTTTTTACAAATAATACTATCTTGTATTAACTTTCTTCCTTGTAAAAGAATGCTGTCTTGTATTAAGTACATTTCATTCTTTCTTATAAAAGTGCTGTCTTGTATTAACTTCCTTATATAGATTGCTGTCTTGTATTAGCTTCTGTATTTCATCCTTGTAAAGATTACAGTCTTGTATTAACTTCCTCCCTTACAAAAATGCTGTCTTGCATTAATTTCTACATTCCTTTTCTCATTATTCCTTATATGAATACTGTTTTATATTAGAGTGTGTATTTTATTGTTCCTGATGTGTTAAATGATTTAGTTTATATTTATTTTAAAATGCTAAAACTGTGATTATTTTAAAATGAATGTCTACGATTCTGTTTTAAATGCTCTGTCCAGCTGTGTTTATTGTCACATTTTCATTATTTTTTGTGATGTTAATACTTTATATTCCTTTTCTTTTTGTCTGTCCATTTAATAACATGTTTAACTTTTCATAGCTTTTCGTAAATTTATTCTTTACATAGGTCTCCTTTGTTTCATTGTTATTTACCTTAGAATTTTAATTTTAACTGTTTATGTTATTTCGTTAGTTTCAATATCACAGTGTCTGAATAGGACACAGCGGCGTTGAATATTTTACTTCTTTGCTTCATTTCTAAAACAAATATTTCTTATTCCTGGCGGAATTTACCAAAACTCTGGTATTCTGAACTCTTTATTGGCTTTATTATGTATTCAGTTTCGTATAAAACCATTCACGTTAACGTTTATTTCTGAGTAATTGAATGAAATTATTCATTGTTTCTTATTTCAATTTACAGTTAATTAGTTTGTGCATATTTACTCAGTGTTATGCATTTAGTTTCTTTCTTTGAAAACAATCATACTGTCTGTACCAAGAGCTTAACATGGACAGTAATTGTTGTACGGATTAAGTGTACTGTAAACTGGAGCTGAAAAACCTCTCAGTTACAGTCTAGTAAAATTTCTGAAACGGAGATATATAATATCTGGTAAAAATATGTTCTGTACGTGTTGAAAATTGTGTACTATCCGCAGTGCAATGAAAACATCATAGTTTATTTTCAGTAATATATAACAACAATAATTTTTGTAGGAGTTTCTATTTTTACATTTTTTTTTATTTTACTACTGCTAGAAAATTACAGAATAAGTAAAATGAAAGTTCCATTGTTTTAAAGTGAGGTGAGTGCTGTCATGCAACAAAGCAGAGTGTAAAAATGAAGTAATCAAGACATGCAGAGTTAATTAGGTTTGAGGAATACTGTTTGCATTTGGCATGCGACATGCAACACGTTTAATACGAGTACTTATTTTTTTCTTCGTCTTTCTTATGAACATAGTACAATGAATCTAGTCTAAATTAACTTTTACTCTTCAACGAAAGAATTAGGCCTAGTTATTATTTTTCTTGATTTTATGCCTGTCTATTTCTTAAAACCAACTTTGAGTATATTCCAAATACCATTCTCTTTATGTTTTCGTGTGGTTTTAATTTTTAATCTGAGTTTAAGTGGTGTGGAATATTTCCTTGGAATGTGGCTACGAAATATTTCGTTCCTACCAAGGAATATCCACTATTAGAGAGTATCGTTCAGGAAAATTTCCGGACACTTTCTCGTTATTTTGTTCACTTCAGGAGATAAATTAGTAGATTCGTATTTAAAAATGTTAACTTATTTAAATAACAGATTCACCGTTTATACAATTATTTTTTTAGATAATTGGATACATTTATGTGTATCAATTTATTTAACGCCTCACTATGTACTTGAATATTAAATTGTCAATCATATTGTAATAAAATTCTATTATTACTATGAAATATGTTTCGTTAGAAGAAATATTTACGAATTCTGCCATTTTAAAGTATCTTGGCAAGTCTGCAGTAATGGAGTGTAATAAACGAACCTCTCATAAGTGACAGCACTTATGTCCCTCTGAGTTTATTTAAAAAAGTAACTGTAATTTTGTAATGATAAATGTGCAGAGAACTTTCTAGATCCTACGAGATCTACTTTAAAGTTATATTAGGCTATCTTTTTATCTGTTACAACAACTCTAATTTATAAATTAATTTTCAGGAGTACTGGCCTCTTTACTGTATTTTTAAATACTCGTCTTCAGAAAATAATATGTCGCCAACTTTTGTCACTTTTATCTGAGAGAATCTGACTTCCGTGCGTACTTCCGAACATTAAAAACATAGAAATTCCGTCCAGTACTTAAGAAGAAAAGATTGATTTATATGACAACGTTGCCAGCTTCTAATCTTCTCTGTGACAGCTGAAAATATTTAATAATAGTGACAACACTGGTTAGATTCGATTCTATGTACCTCTAACGTCAAGCCGTGCTAACGCCTCGCGATTTTATATCATGAAAGCTAAAGGCAAGATAATAAGTGAACCATCTCAATGTAAATAGTAGCGGAGTATTGAAATATGCAGCGGTGTTCAACATCATCATCATCTCCTTCATGGATTAGATCATTACTGATCTGTTCTGGCTCCAAAGTATAGTTGATCACTCCATCTTTTGGTTGGTCGTCCTCGACTTCTGTGACCTTGAGGCTTATAATTTAGGATCATATGGGGCAGTCTTTCTTCATTCATTCTGCTGACGTGTTCAAACCATTTATTTCTATATTCTTCTATTTTTGTTATTATGCTGACTATTTGTAGTTCTTTGCGGATATCTTCATTCCTTATCTTGTCTAAAAGAGTGTATCCTGCTACATATCGAAGAAATCTCATTTCTGCTGCTTCCACTCTTCTTATCATGCTTTTATGAAGGGCCCAGCATTCCGAGCCATACATCAATACAGGCAAAGCTAAAACGTTATAGAACTTTAGTAAAGTTTCTCTTCTGGTTTTCCTTCCTAGTGTTCTCTTAATTGTACCACAAATATGTTGGAACAGATTTAATTTTCTGTTAATATCCTTTGTCCTATCATTTCCTAGGAAGACCCCTAAATAGTTAAAATCAGTTACCTGTTCTATTAAAATATTGTTCACTACTATTTTGGCTCTTACTATATTCTTCCCATGGAACGCCATTACTTTGGTTTTACTTGGCGATATCTGTAGGTTATATTCAGCAGCAACTCTTTCTAATTGAAAAATGGCTCTCTGCCAGCTGTCCTCGTCAGTTGCTGTCACTGCCTGATCATCTGCAAAGAGGAGTGTATGTAATTTTGTATTATCTACTCTAAACTTTTCTGATAAAATATATTGCCATTTCCTTATGACATCGTCAATATAAAGGTTAAACATAGCGGGTGCTAAAGGGCACCCTTGTCTCACACCTTGATTTATCTCTATATTGTTAGTTGACTGTCTGTTTCCATTTTTTATTTTTATTATTGTTCCAGCGTACAGGCTTTGAATTGCTCTTATTATGTGACTTGGAAAGCCTCGTAGGTTCATTATGTCCCATATTATATTTCTTTTTACTTTATCAAAGGCTTTAACATAATCTATGAATGCTATAAAATTGGCACATTATATTCCTTTCTTTTCTCAAGCAATTGCATTATTGTAAAAATACAGTCACAACAAAATCTGCCTTTCCTGAACCCATGCTGTTGTTCCAAGAGAAATGTTTCCATTATATTATTAATTGTATTTCTCAAAATTTTTGCATATATCTTGTAGCATGAGTTCAGCAAACTGATTCCCCTGTAGTTGTTGCAGTCTCCTTTCTTTCCTTTCTTAAACAATGGGATAACAATTGATTCTTTCCATTCCTCTGGGATACTTCCTATTTTCCAGCACTGGTTAAGTAAGTCTAATATTCTTTTATGCATAGTTGGTGAACCATATTTTATTAGTTCTATATTTAATGTGTCTGTTCCTGGCGCTTTTTTGTTCTTAAAACTCTCTAACGATTCTTTGAATTCTTCTTCTGTAATAGGATCAACATTCGGATCACTATTCATTAAAGAGAATGGTTCCTGTCTTTTTGTTATCCACAGTTCTTTATAAAACGTTTCCCATGTTTTTATATCTATGGGATTAATTCTAATTTGATCTTTCACTCCCTTATTTAGATATGTCATGGCTTTATACGCTATATCTTGTCTTCCATGTACATCATCTTCTAAATGTGATATATATCGGTCCCACCGTTGTCTATTTATTTTTCTAGTTTCTTTTTTTACTAGTGCACGGAGTCTGTTATATTCCATCCTGTTTTCTGCTGATCTGGAATTCAATAGGCGCAGATATGCTTCTTTTTTTATCCTCCACTAGTTTCTTTAACTCATCGTTCCAGATATTAAGTCCTTTTTTTTGATAATTTATTTTTCGTTTACCCAGAGCTTCTACAGCTGATTTACTAATAATTCCCTTTATGTTATCCCATTCCATGTTTATGCTATCCTTCGCTGGGAATAGATTAATATAGTAATCTAACCTTTTTTGATAGAGATATTTTGTACTTTCTTCTCTCAGCAAATGGACTTTGAATCTTTCCTCCATTGGTTTTGCTTTATTTGATAATTTTATCCAACTCTTATAGATCATGAACCTTCCTACAACAAGAAAGTGATCTGAGCCTACGTCACTGCCTCTGAAAACTCTTACATCGTGTGCCATTTTAGCTGCTTTCGTGTTGCCAATTATATAATCTATTATTGACTGCGAACCTCTTTCACTCCAAGTATATTTATGGATTTCTTTATGTTTATAAAATGTATTGAGTATTTTTAAATCATTATAGGAGGCGAAGTCTATTAAAGATTTTCCATTTTTATTTTTACTTTTTCTCCGTTCGAACCTACTACATTCTGAATCGGTGTGTCACCCACTCTTCCATTAAAATCTCCCGCTAATATGATAGCATCATTTTTGTTTATTTTATCTATTTGTTCCTGTAGTTCATTATAAAATATTTTAGAATCGCCTTCTCTTCCTGATTCAGGGGCATATATTGCAAATATAGTTATATATCCTCTATTTTCTTTTAGACGTACAATCAAGATTCTTTCGTTGACACAACAGCAGCTTTGGATTCTATTCTTCCACTTATTGTGAATATATAATGCCACTCCCGCTGATGCTCTTGCTTCTTGTTCTACACCACTATAATACATAATATAATCGGTCAGCTGTTTTGAGCCCTTAAGCTTTTTCTTGGTCTCTGATATTGCTGCTATATCTACTTTCCTTTCTTTTAGTTCTTTTTCTAAAATGTTCTCTTTGTGACATAATCCTCTGACGTTCCATGTAGCCACATTAAATGTTTCAGCGTTTCCTGCTCGTTTGTCCTGTTTCTTTGCCAAGGTCCATTTATCCAATAAATCCGTTCAACATAAATTAAATATTCCAGGTGTGGACATTTATGTTGGTCGCTTTGGCCCTGGCTGAAGAGGAGAAGGACAGCAAGACAGTGAAGCGAGGTCTTGACGGTCTGGGCTCCGGGGGAGGAGGTCACGGAGGCGGTCTGTCCTTTGGAGGAGGAGGAGGTCACGGAGGAGGCCTGTCCCTTGGAGGGGGAGGTCACGGAGGCGGCCTGTCCCTTGGAGGAGGAGGTCACGGAGGCGGCCTATCCCTTGGAGGGGGAGGTCACGGAGGCGGCCTATCCCTTGGAGGGGGAGGACACGGTGGTAGCCTGTCATTTGGAGGAGGAAGTCACGGAGGAGGTCTGTCACTCGGAGGAGGAGGTCACGGAGGCGGTCTGTCACTCGGAGGAGGAGGTCACGGAGGCGGTCTGTCACTTGGAGGAGGAGGTCACGGAGGCGGTCTGTCACTTGGAGGAGGAGGTCACGGAGGCGGTCTGTCACTTGGAGGAGGAGGTCACGGAGGCGGTCTGTCACTTGGAGGAGGAGGAGGTCACGGAGGCGGTCTGTCACTTGGAGGAGGAGGTCACGGAGGCGGTCTGTCACTTGGAGGAGGAGGTCACGGAGGCGGTCTGTCACTTGGAGGAGGAGGAGGTCACGGAGGCGGTCTGTCACTTGGAGGAGGAGGAGGTCACGGAGGCGGTCTGTCATTTGGAGGAGGTAGCCACGGAGGTGGTTTGTCTCTCGGAGGAGGTCACGGAAGTGATCTATCTCTTGGAGGAGGTCACGGAGGCGGTCTGTCCTTCGGTGGAGGTCACGGAGGTGGTTTGTCCCTTGGAGGAGGTCACTCCCTAGGAGGTGGAAGTTTGGGAGGGAGTGGAGGTCATCAAGAGGCACATATAAAGGCTATCACCATCACTAAAGAAGTCAAAGTGCCCATCCCTCAGCCTTATCCAGTCCACGTCGAGAAGAAAGTCCCCGTCCCTGTCAAAGTTCCTATCCCTGTACATGTCGATAAGCCCTACCCAGTGCCTGTACCAAAACCGTACCCCGTGTATGTAGAAAAGAAAGTTCCTTATCCTGTGGAAAAGAAAGTTCCCTACCCCGTTAAAGTCCCTGTCAAGGTCCCTGTTCCTGTACCTCATCCTGTCCATGTCCCTAAACCCTATCCAGTGAAGGTCCCTATCCCTCAACCATACCCAGTGAAAGTACCAGTGGTGGTAGAGAAGAAAGTACCAGTGTTTGTCAAGGGTCATGAAGGAGGCGGTTATGGAGGAGGATACGGAGGAGGAGGTGCAGGAGGCCATGGACACGGTTATTAACCTAGTACGTTAACTGGAGATGATACTGCTCTCCGTCTTAATAGTCAAGACATTATACAGTGTCCAGCCATCAATTATATTCCTGACCAGACCTCGCAGGTTCTAGAGACAGTGTGAGGTCGAGTGGTAGAGGAAGGCTGCACACTGGGTTTAATTATGTAAGGCCATTTCTACATGTTAAATGGTCCTTTCATGTTGCTTTGTTACGAGAAAACAAACGACTCACTGTTATTTATCCTGACCCACCTTGATTGTTATCTCCTCTTCAGCCATCACAACGCACTATATTCCTTTAGATGTATAGTACTGGTTGTATTTATACTGTGATATGTATTATGTGCAATAAAGTTATTGTAGTTTGTGAACAGACATCCCTGGTTGAATTGTGCTTCTTCCGTGTTCCTTGTACAACTTTGTCTCTTGTAAGAGAAGGTGAATTTTTATCAGTAATTTTTCCTAAAAGTAAAATATTTATAATTTTGACATCGCCCTCGATGGCCTCGCTCTTACCACACTGTCCGCAGGATCCGTGGTTCTAGGATCCTAACTCGGTCGAGAGCGTTGTACTTTAAAGGGCTATACAATGGTTTGCTGTGGAAGGAAACTAAAGTTGTGGGTTCCGTGTCGTAAATTTACGGCATATGAAATGTGTATGCTTCTAATAAAGGGTCCCAAAGTAAAATTTTAGGGCTATTTCTCTCCTAATTCAATTTAGACGCTGAATAATTTTTAGAGTTCAAAAGCCTCTTTACAAGTAATATTATTACTATTGTACTACTACTACTGCTATTATCACGTAGTAGTAGTAGTAGTAGTAGTAGTAGTAGTAGTAGTACTGGTATTACTAACAGTGCTGGTGTTGCTACTACTACTACTGCTACTACTGCTACTGCTAACGGAGGGTTCCTATGCAGGCTGGTCCTACTCCAAACTCTACTTAACAAAATCGATTGGTGTGCAGCGATTGGTCCGAATGACATGCTATATGCTCCGAAGAATCTTCGTGCCCTTGGTTTATTTAATGCTGAATGGGAAGTACACCTCCAACACTACAACATTGCCAAAAGTCTTCTGAAAATAAATGACGAACATCTTCGTTTCTGCAGGAATCTTGAAACTGAAAAATAAGAAGCGCTTTCACAGTTAAACATTCCCAACAACGTAGAAACACATTCGATAACAGGACGAAGTTTAAGATCTGAGTTACGGCGCAGGTCGTTTAATAATTGATGTCGTCTTCTACAAAAAGGTAAAGTAGTGGTGACTTACAGTGAAGATCCAAAAAACGACTCTTGAATTGTTAATAGAAGAGGGATATCATCCTCAGAGTGGACCAATGCCATAAAAATGTCCACAAACATCGCCGCAGTACGATCTGTGCCAGGTCGCTCTTTCCAAGATCAAAACTGTCGTCATCCAGGATGCAGTGAAGTAGAAACCGTTGGGCATGTTTTAGGTTATTGCCCTAAAGGAGAACTACTGAGGAACAATCGCCACCATAAAGTGAGAAGCTCCATTGCAACCACTCTTCGGAAGGCAAAGTGGGAGGTTTACGAAAATGTACACTGCTTGGTTGAGAATGGATCAACGAGAAGAGTAGACTTTATAGCCATCTATCGCCGGAATCATAGAAGCCTCATTCTTGACCCCACTGTCCGTTTTGAGAAAGATGATCAACAAGCCAATAATGTTAACGATGAAAAGAAGTCTATTTACAATCCATGTATTCCTCACTTCAGTGAGAGATACAAAATTAATATTAATACATGGGAAGTGAAAGGACTTCTTTTTGGCGCTAGGGGAACTTCATTTAGGTTAACTAAAACCATTTTTATTTCTCTTGAATTTTCTAATGAGGACATTAACAAAATTTGTCTAATGGTATTGAGAGATTCATTATCCATTTTACACAATCACTTTTATAACACTACGTAATATATTTTTTTTTTAATTTCATTTAATTACTCTCCCATGAACTTTCATCTCATGTTTCTCCGAAATCAAATTGTACTTTATTTTTAAACTTATCATTGTTCCGTATTCTCTCCGCAAATCATATTGTATTTTATTTTTAATTTAACCTATGCTTTGTATTCTGGATCCTAGTCGTCAGCCGTATATGTTGGCCAGACGTCCCAAATTGTGGAATTAGTAGTAATGACTGAGTTGAGCCGCTTAATGAGTCTTGAAATTGAGGAAAGTATCTGAGTTAGAGAATCAACGAATTTTATGGCTTTTTTCAATGGTTTAAATGAGAGTAAGTTGGCAGTTTAAAGTGAGTGAACAATTTACTTAAAGCGACTGCTGAATTAGTCTCTTACGTGTTTTGAGTGACTGAATTAAGTGATATTACTGAGTTCCAAGGCTGTGTTCTGTGTGGATTCGATCGCACACTTGGGCCGATTACATTGTTGAGTTTCTTCCAAAGGTTTTCCCCAGTTATGAAACGAATGTCAGGTAATTTCATGGCGAATTCTACTACTCTTCCCGCCAAACATCACCTCGCTATCAATTCCACAAACGCTTTTTAACCACGCGGTAGATATAACATCGTTAAATAACCGATTAAATATAACATATTATTATTACATATACCTTCACCGTAGTTACAAAAATAGTGATAATACACATGTAGCATATATATTTATTTTAACCACGCGGTAGATATAACATCGTTAAATAACCGATTAAATATAACATTATTATTACATATACCTTCACCGTAGTTACAAAAATAGTGATAATACACATGTAGCATATATATTTATACATGTAAAAATACTATTATTTATGTATAATTCATTTCACAACTGACCTCACGTTTACGGAGATTCATTGTTTGTTTGAATAATATGTGTGAGGATTATACCTACTTTATAACTTTGTTTTCCTTGCTTTTACGTAATATCTGTTTTAAGCTATAACTATTCTAGTTGAATGCAAAATAATAGGCCTAATAAATCTGGATAGGCTGTATCGGAGAGACAGCCGCAAGTTTTATTCGTGAATAGATCACTGATAGAACTGCTGTTAAGGTGAACGACAGCAGCATCTTTTAATGTACAATAGATATCAGCTTAGATCATATGTATAACAGATAGCTCATCGCTATGTTAAAGTCGGTAGCACTTTGAAAAGAACAACCGCCAGAATCGCCACCCGTCCGCCGCAAACGAACACGAGGTGGCAGTACAGTCGCTAACGCAATTCAAATGGGAGTTATGACGTGACTCCTTATGTAACAAGTAGATGGCAGCGTAGTAAACCTGACGAAAGTTGTTACCGTCAAAGCCTAGCAATATGGGTATATATATGATTTAGGATGTCAGTAACAATAGACGCACTACTACTACTACTACTACTACTACTACTACTACTACTACTACTACTACTACTACTACTACTACTACTACTACTACTACTATCACCACTACCACTACCACGCCTACTTATTAATAATGCCGATGCTGTTACGCATATTACTAATCCATACTTATAAATACAAAGTTGAATAAGAAGTAAAACAATAGTTATTATCTTAAGAAATAAAAACAAATAAGCAGGGCGTTCTCTTGTTGCAGAAAAAAAAAGGATGGCTACCGACTCTCTCCCGCGGTTAATTTTTCTTCCCGATCCTTCCGAACTCCGAAGCAGCAATTGTAAATATACCGATTCCCTCCGCGCCAAAAAGGAGCTGCTGGAATTAAATACTCCGATTCCCTCCGTAAAGTCTGGCTGGCTGGTGGGAGGGTGGTGTCATGATCTATCTGTTTTTGGTTACATATTGTTGCGGAATGCTCTAACTATGTAAGCAGTCCATCTGTTAGTGAATGTGAAGATATCGTAATGTTTTAATATAAAATTAACTAAGAAAAATGTAGTAAATATTGGTTCATAGCAGTGTTCTCGGCTACTTCTAAGAATATTTACACTTTCTTTATACACATAAATAGTGAAAGTTTCCACGCAACATTTAACAGTTGCTTTTACACGCCACACCCCAACATGTTTGTGTTTTAGATGTTTATGCAAAGTACAGACAGATACTAAAATTAAAATAAATTTTTCCACTATACATCTAAGTACAACTACAAAGGTTTATAAACAAAAAATTAACTATTTAAAGAATAAAATTGAACAATTAGATAACGGACAGATCAATCTTTCGTAATATTGTAATACCATGTGCTACGAAGCCCTTCCCAATTGTTTTTAAGTAGAAGATTAAACACACCAAGGATATGGAATGTTTATTTCAGTTATATCCTTGACAGTCCGAAGTTTGTGTAAAGTGTGACGGAAAATAGTGTCTGCTAGAGGCATGGAGGGAATCGGACTACACTGAATTCAAACAACAAAAAATTGGGAGGGAGTAGGGCTGTACCCTTTTTGGGGAGGGAATCGGGACTTCATTTTTGGGAGGGAATCGGCGTTCCTCGGAAAAAAGTACCGGGGCGGCACCCTGGCGTCGATGAGTCCAAGTGACTGTGGTAATTTTTTTTTTTTTTTTTTTTTTTTTTTTTTTTTTTTTTTTTTGTTCGGGTACAGTTTGTAGAGCAGGAAATATTCTACGGAGCATGTAAGCGTAAGTATTCCTGGAATTTGTCTCGACGCGTGAGTATTCCGAAATAATGAAAACGAGCAGGCAATATTTTCTTCGATTTGGTTCGATTTTAAGTTTCCCCATTCCTCAAAGCAAAATGAGTTTAAACAGAGGATATATGTTGTCATTTGAAAAAAGTTTTCTTTGAATTATTTACGTTGGGGGAAGCCTTCTTAACATGCGACTCCCTCTGTAGAAAGAGACTAGATTCTATAAGATTGTGGAAGAAGCCTTTGCTTATGTCAATAGTCACGGATATTGTCTGAACTTTTAATTCAGGGAGGTGGTCTATTCTTCTGAGATCAAGGAGATACGTCGTCTCGAAGGTGACGAAAGTATTCTGTTCCCCTAGAAACCAGTGGGATCTATGTGAGGGTAGTAAAGATATGAAGTGCAAATTTTCTTTATTACTTACGAGAAAACTTTGTTTAAACTAAAGTTAAGCACTGTCGCATTTCGATTGTAAACAGCTTCGTCATAAGAATGACACCAAAAAAGGAGTTCTCGGTTAAATAGATTGAGAATCATTGATTATTTGTGTACATTCATTCTTCGAGGAAATATAATTCTAGATAGTATATTTACAGCAATTAAAGTAGATTAAAGAAGACCCTAAGAAATATTTTTCTCAGATTGTATTTTTTTATCTTTATGCAATTACTTTTACTTTATAGCCTTTTTATTATGGAGGTAAAAACAACCGTTTCTCGCTAGGAATCTGGCTTTGGAAACTTACAATGAGAACGGTGCTTTCATGAATAACATAGACATTTGCGTCGCGTAGACAGAGAAAGTTGGTGATATGTTCATAATTGGAGCGCGTGGAATCTGTAATCGCTAGCAAATTATAGGATACCGGAGCACAAAGACGACAATAACATGCAATTCACACTCAAGTGAAGTGCTAGGAAGAGGAACTGACAACGGAAATTCTTTCTAGTACAGTGATTCTGCCTCTAGAGCTGTCATGTTAATTTCATAGTGGTCATTTGCTGCTGGAGATGCCGTGGCTGTAGGAGAAGGCAAATATGCGTTGCAATAACTCTCATACACACTATAATATTACATAGAGTGTGTCCGCTGCCTTATTTCTGTAAACAGAGTACTGTATGTGTTTCCATTCCAAACGGTCTGTGATTCCATTTTCGGCGTAGGCAATTAGAGAGATTCCGTCCACGGGACTGGTGTTTGTTCCTTGTCATATGCTGTCCTATGTTGCCTCATTGGTGGCCCCATGTCGTGCTGACTATACGACTAGGGAGGCCGTAATGTGTCCTTGTTCAGTATTGTTCCATAGCTATACAGGGTGGAAGTGAAATAACCCTGCAGATTTTCAGAGCGAATAACTCGTGTCTTATTAACAAAAAGTGTAATACCATATTAGTGGAAAGCTCATAGTTTTCTCAGAAAAAAAAAAAATTCCCAAATGTTTAACACCCTCTTATTCAGTAATTATTGCGAGTATAGGCCTAATTGTGATTTTTGTCCATATCGATCATTTGTCCCTCTGGCGTATTTCAATAGCGGTCAGATCACAACATTATAGTCAGGGAGGGAAGTGGGAGGTGGTCCACCTAGGGCAGCGGTCATCAGCACAGTACACCCTCGGGTAGCGTGTTTTACCCGCGGATAAAAAAATTGCATCCGTAGTTGCTGGCAGTTATGCTTTCTACCTCTCCCTTTTGCACGACGGAGCATATTACTTTGCACTCGTTACCAACGAGTGTGACAACCACTGACCTATGGAGATAGACCTGAGTTCGTTGACCTCTTACATCTATTAATAGTAGTAGCAGCAGCAGTAGGTTTAAAAAGGGCGCGTCAGCTACTATGGCTATTTGCGCCCTTATCTAAAATTCTTAATAAAACAAAGACATAAATAATATAATAAATCAGAGTGATAAAAGAACTAAAAAACGTTGTCACGGCAAAACGAGGTACACTCTTACATCTATATTACGAAAAGAGATAGGAGTACGTTATCGGCGATGTTGCCAGACTGCTGAAACTTCCAGCTTAATTTTCTAATTAACCCCGTTTTTAATCACAAAACTTAATATACCGTAAGTTTTCTATTCATTTCAGTGTACTCTGTCGTCCCTTTCAATCTGCTTAATGCCTGCTATGCTGAACCCTAAGGTTTGTTATCTTATGTTCTTCTCTTCACTATCAGAGATTAGGCTTTCAGTCTGTTCCGTCTTCACTCCAGCCATCTTTTTCTTGTCTTCCCACTTCTCGTCTTCCGTCTGGTTTATATTTTAGTATATGTTTTAGGCCTACTATTCTGTCCTTTTCCATTCTTCCAATATGTTCAATATGTTGTATCTATTGTTGTTCTTTCCTTGTTTATGTTCATTAACGGAAAATATGTTCAGTTCTTTTCTTACATATTCATTGCATATTATCCAGTAATGTGCAATGTTTTACTTTTCTTAAAAATGCCATTTATGCAGTTTGTATCCTTTTTTTTTTTTTTTTTTTTTTTGAAGTCCATAATTCGCTTCCATAGGCTAGTACAGGCGTGGCCACTACTTTATAAAACTTCAGCATTGTTTCTTGTCTTGTTTTATTTTTTAATGTTATCTGAATTGTACCACACATCATTTGGAATTTATTAAGTTTGGTATCTACATCTTTTTCTCATTCATACCTTATGTTTCGCTTGGGATTCGTACGGCTGTATGTGAAGATTCTCAGTAATGAAGATTTCGCCTAACTGCCTTACGAGGGCCGTGCAGATATATTTGGGAGGTGGGGCTGCCACCTTACAGCCTCCCAACTTGCATGCTTTTGTTCAGTGTAAACTCTCCTAGATCAGTTGCTTTTTCTTCAGCTTAGAGTCTGATTTACCCTATGTCCTCTATTGTATTAGTAAGATTGCGTCTTCCACCAAACACAACGTTCTGAAGTCATTCTTCTCCGGGGTTTGCTGTTGGTGGCTTCACAAGGATGTTTAAAGTACAAAATTATGTTTTATTATTTTAATTTTAATTGTGTTACGGTACGCGTATGGTTATAGTTCTGGAATAATTTGTCCAGAATTATGTCCTTTACTGAAAATAAGTTACATAGTTTAATTTTTTCTTCGCAGAAGAAGACTGCAATTTTTAATTTTGTAATTATTCTTGGAATGCATTAGGCCTATTTGTTTAAATCTCGTAGCCAATGTGCTTTACGCGTATGGATGGAACCCTTCAGAAATTATGAATTTAATTATATTACAGAGTATCTGAATATTAGACTGTCACAAATCAAAGTTAACTTTTCCGATCTCTGGCCGGTGTATATTCCAGAATCGATCTAATAAACTTTGAGTATGTCTTATAGACAGAATTCTTTATTTTTGAGGATTGGAAGCCTCAGTTTCATGACACCTGATTTACTGGAAAATTCTGTACACAGCCAGATTGCGCAACTTCGGCTTAAACCTAGATCATAATATATACCCAGATTGCTCTGCGTTATAGACTTTGACGGTAACAACTTTTGTCAGGTTTACTATGCTGCCATCTAGTTGTTACATAAGGAGTCACGTCATAACTCCCATTTGAATTGCATTACAGTTGCATTAGCAACTGTACTGCCATCTCGTGTTCGTTTAAGGCGGACGGGTGGCGATCCTGGCTGTTGTTCTCTTCGAAGTGCAACCAATTTTAACATAGGAATGAGCAATATATATATATATATATATATATATATATATATATATACACACACACACACAGTATACGTGATCTGGGGCTTAGCCCATGACATATAATAAATATTGTAACTATGCTGTTGTAAAATTGACAATTAATATGTATTATTATTATTATTATTATTATTATTATTATTATTATTATCAGTTATCGCAATCGTCATTGCTATCTTTGTTTCCTTTCATTTTTTCTTTATTATCTCGATGAGAGCTCTATAGTGTTCTTTTGACCCTGTTGACCCTCTATAGGGCTTTAATTTAATTTGTATTATTTTCATCACTGTTTGTATTTCTTTTTTGTATTTACGTGTGCTATCTGTTAGGATGGAGGAGAAGGCCTTATGGCCTTAATCCTGTCAGATTAAATAAATATTTTCCTAAATATTTTTTTCCTAAGAGAAAAGCTGTTGCTTATTGAAAAACGTGGCAGATACATTAATGTTAATGTTATGTTTTATTGTATTTAACGACGCTCGCAACTGCCGAGGTTATATCAGCGTCGCTGGTGTGCCGGAATTTTGTCCCAAAGGAGTTCTTTTACATGCCAGTAAATCTACTGACATGAGCATGTCGCTTTTAAGCACACCAGACACATTATAATTTGACCCATTAGCTTTATGAACATAATTGTAATTTTATTTTGTGTGCGCTTTAGTTCTGTAAAAGTTATATTAATTTCGATATAATCTGCAAAATAATCGTATAGAAAATTTAAAATGTTTAAACCTATATTCTTATGACGTAATTATTACTTCTCTACATAATTAATGCTGCTAATTTCAATTCGGTTTTGTGTACTTATGATCTTAATTTCTAAATTATAAATCCTCCCATGTAACTTACCTCATTGCATTGTAAGTTGGAATTAAGGGAGGAGGTAAATTATGGCCAAGAAATAAAAAAATATCCAATTCATATGGTACCGTACTTTACTTTTTAACATATATCCCAAATATTTGTATTCGATGCGGTTATTTATTAAACCTCTACTGCTCCTAAGATTTTATATTTTGTATTATTTCAACGACTAGCCTAGTATAAATTTGGCAATCATATTAAAAGCATTTTTTAGCATTCAATTATTTTATTAACATTTTAACAATGTAGAATATTCGTGAAAATTTAATGAATACAACGATATGAAAAATTAATCAAGTGGTTTGAAGTGTGAGCGTGTAATATCTGTGTTTATTCCCACGAGAAATTGTACACATCTCTCTGGTTATTCAACTCCAGCTACGTGAAAGTAGAACCAGAGAGAAGAAAGTAATAAAACGATAGACAATCTTGTGTTATTCGCCACTGTAAAGTGTGAATGAGAGACTACCATAAATCAGGCTACTGCAATAGAAAAATGCAGACAATGGAACGCAACGCTAGCGTTGGCACGCACTTTCCACAATGCAGGTGCTGAAATGTTCGGATGCACTTTCGGTATTTTCACAGCGGAGTTTTCACATCCTGTCAAAATTTATTTCAATAGAATAAAATATATAGGCCTATTTCTTTGTTTTAAAGGGCAGTTTTCTTCAAATTTAGAAATATTAGTGAATAGCTTATACATTCTTTTGAGACTGTGAATAGAGGAATAGTAATGCCAAGAAATTGCATTTCCAAATTTTAACAGAGATTAAATTTTGAGCACTTCTATCCGCATACACAACAACAAACTAAACTTCGATAAATAAGAGCATTGAAGTAATAAATACATCGTGAGCACAAAATATTTAGACGATTTTCTGTAGTTACTACAAATGTTTTATTTCACTTAGATCTTGGAACATTCACAAGGAAGAGACAAATCTCTCAAACATTTTTAAAGATACTCAGCATGATTGCCCTGCTGACTTACAGTATTCATTTCATGTGTTTATTTATGGAATGACAAATTGGTTAAAGAAGGTAAATAATTTTTTGCTCGACCATACTATAATACGCTCATTACAAGTGATATAACTGTATCTTAATGGCATACGTTAAAGTACTGCTTTTCATTATGTTATTGCAACTGTCGATTTCCAGCTAAACGTATGCGATATTGATTAAAATCGTACGTGCGACATCCCGCAAGCCTTGAAAGCACCAATCCAAAACATCAGGGGCGAATTTTGAAAGTGACATTGATCGAATCACTCAAATAGACATTAACTTAGCTTCAAACATTCCTCTGGGAGCCATTCCCTAGATAAATTTAACAAACTGCACAAACAGTAACGTGTATTTAAAATCAAATAAATTCTATTCATGTTGATTTTAATATTCTAGTTGAGGTTGAAACCTCATACCAAGTCCTGCAAAAAATGAATAAATACGCCTGCCATCTGTTGCCCTACTCGGGAACACGCTGAAAAGACACTCACATTCGTGCCATCTGTTGTAATAGTCGAGAACACGCTGAAAATACATACATGTTCATCATTTTATTATCACTAAAGTATAACAAAGTAAGATAATTATAAAAACTAAAAACTTAAACATTTAATTGTGGTCGAACAAAAACAGTTGTATGTATCTAGCCTGTAATGGTAATTAAGACGCTCGTATGAAAATTATGAAATTCGTTTACGTTCGTTTCATAAACATACTCGTGTATTTTACCTCTGATTGAGGTTCTGGCTGATATTTATATATTATCAGGCAGTACATCACACTTGACAGTATGTGTTGGAGGAAGAACAATTGTTTGTATGCATATGAAGTCTGATTACTGTAATATGTAGCTAATCGGCGATGTATGCAATGTACGGGGAAAGGAACTGGCAGTCCTACCCCATTATCTCCTGGCCCAGTTGCCTCATAATTGTTGCCTTGTTGGTATCACTTGTGAGGTTCAGACCCTGTCTTCGAACAGTTGACTAACCAACAATAACTCGCTTAATTAATTACTACCATTATAAGCTCGTTGCATAATATACAATTAAAGGATCACTCATGTTATACTTAACCAAATTCTTGCTCTGGTTGGTTATGAATAACATTTAGTTAGACAACATAACTGAATTATGAAGCTCAATATTTAATTGAGGAAGGTAGAGTTTAATCCGGCAGGGCAAAATTGAATAGTATAAAAGAGCTGTATCGAGTTGGCCTAAGTTGAATAACATGGAACAGAGCATAGTTGATTAGAATGGAGACGAACAGATTTGAATGGATAAAAATTGAGTCAACGAGTGGACAAAGAGAATATATTGTTCAAGGCATGTAGATTTGCAAGAAATTCGTGTGACTGCTAGCTTATCTTTGAAAGCGTGTTAGAGAGACTCGAATTCTGGGATGAAATCTGCATAATTTGCGGATGTCGGACTGCCCTTTGAGTTTAATTAATAACATGCATTCGAATTATTTTTCTTCCCTAGGATTCAGCACATTCTATAGAGTTTCGGATTTGAAGTTGCAGACAGAGTATAAATTTTAGCTAAAATTTCCTTGAGAATTTCCAGTAATAATAGTTGTTATTGTTGATGTTTCAGGTAGTCCTTACGAATACAGAATAAGAATATCATTATTATTATTATTATTATTATTATTATTGTTATTAATTTGGTCTTGGCAATGACTCATAATTTATGTATGCTTTCAGAAATTATACTTAATTATCATTGTATCATCACTATTATTCTCATAATATAATATATCATAGATTAGAGGAAAATTCTTCGTTTAAGATTGTTTATTTTACTTTATCATTATTGTTATTTTTATTTTTATTTGCATGCATCCAGTGATTAACATTATAATGTAATTCACTTATTTAAAATTTGTTGTCATTATTATTATAACTTAATTGTATTCAAAATTTAATTTTGCTTATTATGTATTATTATTGTATCACTTATGCTGGGCTGTCATTGGCTTGTGACTGTAGATCAGCATATTAATATTACAATAAATAAATAATAATAATAATAACAATAATAATAATAATAATAATAATAATAATATAATTTTCTCCTGATCTCGAACATTTCTTTGTAAGTATTCTTCACAATACCTAACATATAGACATTTTACTTCAATATATTTAATAATAATAATAATAATAATAATAATAATAATATTAATAATATTGTTAATAGGCCTAATAATAATTATTATTATTACATAAGTAAAATGTCTATTTGTTAGGTATTCTGAAGAATACTTACAAAGAAATGTTCGACATCAGGAGAAAATTATATTTTAAGTTTTGACTTTGGTGTACGTATACTGTAAAGAAGGAGTAATCTACAAAAATTGCAATGGCAATATTGAGAGATACAAAAAATAAAATGATCCTACATCGTAAATTGTTCCGCTTTGTTGTTACCTGCATAACCTCCCACTTTTCGCTAATAAAGGAAAGCCTAATGAGTTATTTTGCAGCACACTATAAGCATTTTAGTTAGTTGAAAGTCACAATAAATTTAACTAGATGAGTGTCTACTGTAAACGGTGTGTTGAATTATTGCTTCACTACTTGTGAGAAATTGCCCCCTTTATCTACTAATAATAAGGCAGTACCAGGTTGAAGATAAAAGATTTGTTTGCACTGCAGATAGGCCAAGTGAAATGAAGGATGATGGAGTACCGTGTTAGACACGTAATTATACAACAACCTGATGAAAAAGTTGTTAAAATGCAGGTTTAAGCTATTTTTGAAGTTGTTTCTCTTGCCTCACAGTTAATATTGACAGTTAATTTTCTTTTTGTAATTAAATATTCTTTTACAGTATATACTCCTGTACTGATAGGCAAGAGGGGGTGTTTTGATCTCATAATCTCGGAAATTTCCTTATGACAAATATAAGCATTAGAATCAGTGCTGTTGTAATTTTTTCTTGGCTATAAGCCCTAACCCATATTTTTCTCCCTTGAAATATATTTTTCTGTCTCTACTCCTCCGACAGACATTTAATGAATATTTTCATATTAGAGACGAAGTAGGAAAATTGTTTTGCTTTACTTTTTAATTGTAAAATAAGGAAGATCTAATGAAGCTGTCACATTAGATGCACACTTGTCTTTATGAATCCTGGAGCTTGTATCTGCAGTACCATGGCGTATGGGATTTTTCAACCATTCTTTTATATATTGGTTTTCGAGTCCAGCACTGTAGAGGTGGACTATATATGTTTATCGGTATCAAAGAAAATATATTAGAAACAGCAAAGATGATCCAAGTTCAGTAAAGATCTTCATGTAAAAATATAGATCTCCCTGAACAAAACTTAGGCTCCGTATGGCCCCCATGACAGCACTTCTTAGGATACAGGTTAAAATACTGTTAAGTTGTGACGGTACGAGTACCAACAACAATGTACATACATACATACATACATAAATGTTCTGCCCATGGACATGTCTTTCACTGCAAACTCAACATTCTCCAATCTTTCTTATTTTCTGCCTTCCTCTTAGTCTCAGCATATGATCCATATATCTTAATGTCGTCTATCATCTGATATCTTCTTCTGCCCCGAACTCTTTTCCCGTTCACCATTCCTTCCAGTGCATCCTTCAGGTTCTCAAATAAGTGACCCAACCAATTCCTTTTTCTCTTCCTGATCAGTTTCAGCATCATTCCTTCTTTACCCACACTTTCCAACACAACTTCATGTCTTATTCTGTCTGTCCACGTCGCACGCGCCATTCTTCTCCATATCCACATTTCAAATGCTTCTATTCGTTTCTTTTCACTTCGTCGTGATGTCCATGTTTCTGCCCCATACAATGCCACACTCCACACAAAACACTTCACTAGTCTTTTCCTTAGTTCTTTTTCCAGAGGTCTGCAGAAGATTCTCCTTTTTCTATTAAAAGCTTCCTTTGCCATTGCTATCCTCCTTTTGAGTTCCTGGCAGCAGCTCATGTTATTGCTTATAGTACATCTCAAGTATTTGAAGCTGTTCACTTGCTCTACTACCTAATTTAGGGTTCGCAAATTTATCTCCTTTATTTTTCTTCCGATAACCATGGTCTTCGTCTTGATTGCATTTATCTTCATTCCATATTGCTCACAGCTGTCATTTAGCTACAGTAGCATATCCCTTAGTTTCATCTCCTCATCTGCTAACAACGCCATATCATCAGCAAATTTATGGACTGCATTCTTCTTCCTCCAACTGTTACCTCTCTCATGTTCTGAAAACAGTTCTTCAC
This sequence comes from Periplaneta americana, assembly GCF_040183065.1. NCBI lineage: Eukaryota > Metazoa > Arthropoda > Insecta > Blattodea > Blattidae > Periplaneta > Periplaneta americana. Next base: position 70,309,058 of record NC_091120.1, on the reverse strand, counting down.
TAAATCCTCCAAGTAGATGTTGAAAAGGGTAGATGACAAATAATGGATCTGAAAATCTGACATTAAAGACATTAAAAGTGTAACAGATGTCCGAAATGAATATTTTAAGAAGTGTTTATAACTAGATACTCGTGGAGGCTACCTGAATAGTGTAGACATCATACAACACTTTCATATTTTTTTTAACTTATGTAAGTTTAAGGATAAGCATATGATGCGTAAGTTATATTTACAAGTTTGCAGTAGTAAAAAACAAAGTTTGAAATTAGGACCAATATCATTATGGTGGGCTGAAGCTCTGATGATCTACTTTATTACGGAAGAGGACAAACATAGGCTATATGAAGAGTCCACTGTAAGAATGATGGATGTCACTTTATTGTCGAAAATGAACCAAGACTGTCAATGCACAGCTTAAGACATATAGAATGTACATACAGAGTTATATGGCATTAACACTGATAGTCATTGTCCACTAATGATCGGAAGGTCACAGTTAAGCTTTGAGCGCTAAGCATTTCAAACTTTCAATTGCTTCTCCTGCAAAATGTATTCCAAATGACATCCATCATTCTTGCAGTGGACTCTTCATATCCTTTTGTAACTACAGTCTGAAGAAGTACATTTTTTGCATTCACCTGGAAGTCCTAACTCAAAACCATCAATTTCTGACTTATGCACCTTTTACCGCGAACCATTGATAGATACGATTGAAATGCACATATTTTAATTAGTAATTTGTCTACCAGAAAAACGTAGCTAATTTTGTATTGTGGACCTAGAGGATAAAAAGAAGTAGAAATATTACCAAAGAAAATGCTCTGAAATAAAACAGACCCTGCGGTCTGCAATTAGACATGATGATAACGAGGAATATGATAAATTATCACTTCTATTAAATGTCATTCATGAATGAAAAGCAGTTTTAATTAGTAAGAGAGAATTAAAAGCGTGTATAAGAACTAGAATGATATTTCATGTCATATTAAAGACATCATTTAAATCATAATTAATCATGGTGTGCATAAACTGTGGTAGGAATATAAAGTTACGAGTGTCATGAATTATGGCGAAAATTGCTGAAATGTTTTGTGTTTTTTTAATTGAATTTCGAATTTATTGTAATTAGCAATTAATATCAGTCAATGTATCTCTGGTATCTAAGTGCTAAAACAACAGTGATCTGTCATTTCGTAGACTTCGATTCGATTCACTGTGTTGATTGAACTAACTTCCCCAACATTAAAATTATTTCACCCACAATCTGTAGTCTACTTTACCTAACTTCTCATTAAGCAGCATTTCATTATGAAAAAGAAAAGCGTATTAGCTTCGATTATTCCAATTGAGGTAACCTTACATGTGTATTTTAATTTTCTACGTTAATTCACGACCATGGACTGGTAACCAATGTCGGTGACATATACAGTGAACACCTGTACGTACTTCAAGGTTGGTCTTTGAATCTAGTGACCGTTAAGAAATTGTGATGTCTCTGAGACTGGATGTCCAAGTAATGACGTCCAACATCTCGTATCGTCTGTTTTTTCAGGTGGGATAAAGAGGAGTAGTGAAGGTTTTTATCTGTCCTCCTCGTTATCTATACTAATAATAAATCTGTAGCCGAAATTTTTGTGGTAATTTTCGATTTTCCAAAAATAATCGGTCCTAATATATATATATATATAATTAACCACCCTGAAACCGAAAATCGCTTTTTTGAAAATTTTGTTTGTATGTCTGTCTGTCTGTCTGTCTGTATGTTTGTTACCTTTTCACGCGATAATGGCTGAACCGATTTCGATGAAAATTGGAATATAAATTAAGTCCGTTGTAACTTAGATTTTAGGCTATATGGCATTCAAAATACATTATTTAAAAGGGGGTTATAAGGGGGTCCGAATTAAATAAATCGAAATATCTCGCTTATTATTGATTTTTGTGAAAAATGTTACATGACAAACATTTCTTTAAACATCATTTCCGATAAGTTTTATTCTTTGAAAAATTTTGATAGGACTGATATTTAACGAGATAAATGAACTTCAAAATTAAAATAACTGCCATCTAAGGCGGTGTAATGAAATAAACAAATGAATTCGTCTATAAGGGGCCTTGGTCAACAACAATCGAAAGCTATGAATCATAGCTCTGTAGAGAATGTTTCTGTGTTTGTATGAAGTAATATCGGAAGCTAAATTAACCGATTTGTGTAATTAATTATTATTTCACCATTGGAAAGTGTAGTTTCTCTATATGGACATAATGCTATAATGTTATTACAGTAACTTTGGAGTGAATTGAGGACAGGTAAGATTAAAATAGCTTCTTATGCACAAACAACTTGATAGGCTATTCTATATATTCGTTTCCTGTATTTCTTAAAATGTTTATCTCAGAGAATTAACGAACCACAAGAGTGTATTGATTTAGTATGCAGTAATAATATGTTAGCTTAGCATTCCAACATTTTATAATCCAAATTTTAACTATGCTCAATTGAATCGTGTTAAAATACATAAAATACATATGCATTAAATCCAATGCAAAAAAATTGGGTAATGAGTCAAGCAGATTAAGTTGCGCTGTTGTAAAATAAAATTTGTTCCTTCTGAGATTCAAGAGCCCCCATAACAAATTAAAACCTTAATTATCGGTGTACATCCGTTAACACATTTTTTATGTAATATAATATAATATAATAAAATATAATATAATATAATATAATATAATATAATATAATATAATATAATATAATATAATATAATATAATATAATATAATATAATTTAAGTTATTTAAGTTATTTGAAGGGTTCAGAACCATAGTGGCCCAAGTGCCATTTACTGAATACGTAGAAAACAAGGGTTAAAATTAAGTTATTACAATAATTCAATGGAAAAATATAACAAGTAAAATAAAGTATACACATTAAATCTAAATGATATGTCATTCTTCATTGAAGTATGGATGCATGTAATTAAAATTAAGAAACATGTTAAAGGAATTGTCATTGCACCAAATGAGTGGTCTCTGGACCAAAATGATAACATTTTAATTATTTAAATACAATTTAAATTAAGTAACATATTAAACGATTTATCCTTCTATCAAACACGAATGTTCCCTGGATCAAATGTCCTATTTTAATTATGTAATTACTTTATATTTATTTCTAACGGGTGCAGCGGAGCGCACGGGTACGGATAGTAAGAAATAAGATTTTATAAATAGTGTAAACGTTGTAGCAAAAGAAAATTATGAATGTGCTATTTACAATTGGTTTGCCGTTGGTCTTCCCCTCCTAAAACCTGAGACAAAACGCCGGCGAATTCAAGTAAAATGTACTGCGAAAGAAAACTCTATGGTACTATGAACAGATGTAATACCTAGCTAATATGTATGATTATGTTCATATAATACTCCCGAATGAATTGCGTATTTAATATTTAAAGTTTGAGTACTTTATATTCCATTATGAGATAGTCTATTCAATTTGAAGAAAAAAAAAGTTTTATGTGTAGCAAAATTCATACGTTAAAGAAATTTAAATTAATAGGTAACATATTAAATAACATAGAGAGTAGAAATATTTATTATAACTTTGCAGATTTTAATAGCTTATTCCTCGAATAGAATATACCAAAAACTTTAATATCATATTATTCTCAAAGGAATACTGTTCTAAAATAAATATCCTAAATGTTAGTATCCTTTTACGTGATAAATACTGTACTATCCTTACAATTCTCACTTTACTGTTATCATTAGAGGGACTGTTAAGGAACGATTTATCCCTTTGCAGCTTTGAAATGAAATGGACGGTTTCTTTGCAAATGAAATAAAAGGATTAACGAGTATCGGTATTTACTGCCATTAGGAAGTCTGGCAACTCTACTGCAATGACTAAGGGATGGATTGCTGCTATTCAGACCGAGTGCGTGTGTGCTTTCATAGGTGAGCCGGCGATGGGCTGTTGCCAAACTAAGCAGAATTTCAGCCCAATTTTCTAAATAACAATGAAATTAATTACAAGACACATATAGTTATTTTTATTTATTTATTTATTTATTTATTTATTTAAATTTAAAAATACAGAATATAATTACAACAATAGAAATAGAAATAAAATAATTCAATCAATATAAAAAAGAAGATACAGTAATATTAATAAAATTTGAGGACCGAATGAGCAGCGCTCGTGTTCGGTCGCAGTTCAGATATATTATTAATAGGCCTATAAGATAATATACAAAAAAAAAAATAAAATAGGAACTGAAATTAAAATTATAGCTACAGTGAAATTGCATAATATAATATAGGCTATTAATATAAGAGGAATGTAGAAAATAAAAGAAAATAGGAACTAAAATTAAAATTACAGATGCAATGAAATATATGATATAATATATTAATATAGAGAATAGTAATATCGTACATGAATAAAGTAGAAAAATTTATGAAAAAATATATATTCCAAAATTATAAATACAAAAATAATATAGGCTGATTAATTCATACACATAGGCTGTAAATTTATTTAATCAAATTGAAGACATTAACACGTTTCTAATTTTCTTGTTATATGTTAGTGGGTTACATGTTACAAGTTCTGAGTGTAATTTAGCTAAAGAATTATACAACCCAGGGCCAAAATTAATGCTATGCTTTAGACCAGCAGATATAAAACATTTAGGTTCTACTAATGTTGAATTATTATTTCGTCTTGTGTCATGATTTATTTTGAAATATTCTATTACTCCCTTCAATCTTCAGAGTTATATTACTTACACACTGTATATAGCAAGCAGAGGTACAGTATGACAGCATATTGCAGTTACAGCTCCGAACTGTGACAGCTCCAGAAAAATCGATGTGATAGATAGTAGCGATTTTGTCATAGTTTGATTTCTGTGTTCGGATAATTCTTGACGATTGTAGGACTCCGCTTCCCGTCTGTAGATATCCAAGTCGTGTATAACTCAATTTCATTGCTAACTACTTATCTCCGAACAAACCACGAGAAATATCCATGTTTCTCATCCCGAGCCGACATAGGCCTATATTTCTTTATTGCTCTTCTGCGAATTGATTTGATATGCCGGTGTCATGTCTCATATCAACAATAATGATTAGCGCAGCGCTTACACAGAAAACAAAACACGCTCTGAGCTGTTATCGCTATATGTGGGCGCGTATATTCGTCCAACGAAGTTTACTATGCTCCAACCACGAGAAAGTCTCCGCCTGATGAGACGAAGGGGGGTAATGCTGTGAATGAATGTTGATGTCATAAGATGTCATAAGGTCATACACGTGGGTACTCTTATCTCTATTGGCTAGCTCTCACAGCACAAACCATAACATTGATACAGACATATTGATACTACCCTAGTTACAAAATTAGATCACAGTTAATCTCCTGGTCTTTTAATCTCTTCATACAGGAAATAACATATGCTGGAGAGCGCATGGTTTTTAAACTGGCGTTATAACGGTAATATTATATATCTACTTCGTTCCAATAGATGAGGCAATAGTAAGCACATTCCTTTCACGGTTGATCTCCTGGTTGGAGAACAGTATGAATGATTAAGTGAATCTTTCGTGGAAGAATATAGCGAGTGCATAGCTTCAGTATCAAAGAGTTGCCAACATTAACCTTTTGCCTATTTAGTGGGACGAAAATTAATTACTGTTCTCCAACAAGGAGATCAACCGTGAAATGAATGTGCCTACTATTGCGTCATCTATTGGAGCGAAGTAGATAGATAATATTACCGTTATAACGTCAGTTTAAAAACCATGCGCTCTCCTGCATATGTTATTTCCTGTATGGAGGGATTAAAAGACCAGGAGATTAACAGTGATCTAATTTTGTAACTAGGGTAGTATAAATGTGTGTACATCAATGTTATGGTTTGTGCTGTGAGAGCTAGCCAATAGAGATAAGAGTACCCACGTGTGTGACATTATGACATCTTATGGCATCAACATTCATTCACAGCATCACCCTACTTCGTCTCATTCCGCAGAGACTTTCTCGTGGTTGGAGTACAGTAGATCCGAATTATGTTGTCCTTCAAGTTAATCTTCTCACTTGCAGTTGTCAGGACTCTGGAGCAGTCACGTATACGTACTGCTAGGAGCTGACGAGAAGAAGAGCGGGGCATGAGGAGAGGGATGCGGTTATCGCTGTGAATCCCGGCTGCACGTGGTACTAAGCATTGAACTGTACTAACCATTCACAAAACTTGCGCTCTTGCTCTTGCACAGTCGTGTTGCGAATCCATGCGTTACCGTTACTAATATTGTTTCATTTTCATTACAGTGCATAGGCGGAGAGAGAACCGTTTTCTTGGGGGTGGGAGAGGGGGAAAAGTAAATCCAAGAATACCCATGTAACGGAGTTATGAGAGACATCATTTACTTCCTGTTCCCGTTATAGCCTGACCGTTGTACAGTACATCGGAATATGATCGTTTAATAAATTATTTTTTTTGGGTGGGGGCATGTTTTTTATAGTGTTACATCCATATCCGCGATATTTCGGACCGAGTTGTATAGGACTTGAACTGCAGGTCTACTACAAATTATACGAGTAATAGGGTATAACTTAAAACAATCTCCCTCCCCCTCTCTCTCTCTCTCTCTCTCTCTCTCTCTCGTCCAAAACACGTGCATACATCAATAAAACTACGTGCTACAGTGCTAACAGAAACATTTTTATATGAAGCTTATCTTTCTGAAAATATCATATGAAAATGTAAATTCTTATTATTTTATTTAATCTCGTCTATAAGTTTACACATTATACAGGAATCATTTTTCTTTTTTTCTGCATTGTTGTGCAGTATGTTGTTCATACGTCTCAAAGTGGCAGCCTAAACACCTGCAGACTTCGAAGACATGAATACAGGCTGTTACAAAAGAAACATTGCACTGCTTCCATTCCTCAAATGAAGTATAGGAATTCTTCTACATTCAGAAATTTAAAATAAATATTGTAGTCCAGACACATGATCTGAAGACATTAATTAATTCATCAATTTAAGCACAGAAACTTAATCGTAAACGATAGCAGAAAAAGTCTTTGAATTCAATATTTTCTAATGTTAATAGTAAAAAAGAGTTCAGACAAGTTTGGGGAGCAGTGCCCCATATGCCCCCCCCCATAAGTCCGCCTCTGTTACAGTGTTTATAAACATTGTGTTTTATTCTTCAAAATAACTAAGTTAATGGTAATAATAGCAGGCATATAGTGAATTTCGCATAGATATACAGTATTTTATAATGGAACCACAGATAAAAAAAGGAAAAAAATACACATTGAGGCCCAGGTTATTTTTGAAGGGTTATACTTGCTTGTGATGAGGAAGCACGACAAGGGAAACTTAGCCATACAGTGAAAAAAGCAAATTTACGAATATCTTATTACACTGGTATTTCAGTCAGTTCAATAACAAAAATTCGTAGACAAGGTACTGATGCTGCTGAGACTTCCATTTCTACTCCAGGGAAACACAGAAATCGCCAAGAGGAAAGAAATGTTCATTTGGACGATTTTGATAAGAGGATACATCGAGATATTAGTGAATTTTATTCAATGAGAAAACAGGTGCTCACATGTCCAAATAAAGTTTCCATGGAGGGTACGTTCTTTGAGAAGGGTTGTGTAAAATATGGGTTATAAATGGGAAAAAAAAATGTTAGAATGCGAGGAAAATATTAATTGAACGCCCACATATTATTGATAGGCTTGTGTGTATCTGAGGACAATACGGCGATTCAGGGAGCAACATCGCCGAAAGTGATACTGGTGACTCGAGTGACTCACAATCAGATGATGAAAGTGATGACACCGAGCTTGCCCGTCCACTGCCGGACAGCGAATATGGAGCTCAACTTCCATCATATCACTTGAGTTAAATTAAATAATAAATTTTTATATACCAGAATTATAAGCAGCGTTTATTGTTGCTGAAAATCGTTACAGTATAATATTAGTTTAATAACACTTCGCTGTTTTGTTTTCACAGATTACGTATTCATTGTTTGCATTTATTATAAAATCGACATTAATTCATTAATATTGATTTTATTTCATTTTATTAATATTCTTTTATAATTCTGTTGTACGAACAATAGCGTATGAAACTCGTACAATGTAAACTTATTGATTATATACTATTATTACATTAATGTACACATTTTTTTAGATTAAATTATTCTTAAATTGTCGAATTCTTGAACAAAGTAACGGAAGAAAATTAAATTTAAGTACTTAAATGCTTTGAGAATAACTTACAACTTAATTTGTTGTTAACGGTTAAAAATTTTTTTTCGCATTAAAATGTTAAATTAGGAACGCGACTAATATTTTCAGGGCACGTAGTACTAAGATGCATGCGATAGAAATGTTATGGCTCTAGTATTACGTCACGCATTCCTTCCGCTCTTCTTCTCGTCAGCTCTTAGCAGTACATCAGTCGCCAGCGCTGTGAGTCACATGTCGGGCAGAGATTATGATTTCTCGGAGCTGTGATTTTGAAACTGTAGTCACAGTTGGAACCAGTGACAAACCTATCACAGTGACAAAATCATAGGTCTTCAAGTACCACCCCATGGTTATAAGAAAGACGTGATGTAGGAGTTACTGAGCGGAAATTTTACTCTGGTACTGACTATCTAACTATGACACCATACAAACAGTGCTTGAGTGAAGTATTGCCACATACATTATTCTATGGCAGTCATTTTCAACTGGTCAACCTGTGACGCCTGAGCGCGTCCCCCCCCCCTCGAAGCGGAGCTAGTAGAGCACGTGAGGGAGGGTAATGTTGCGTCTCCGCTATTTAAACGTCTTCAACCCTTCTACTGCCACTCCTCTTACTTTGCTCTTTCATCTGTACTTCCTCTCTAGAAGAGCACGACAGCAGGGACGTGTGACGTCACAGAGTTAGCAGTTGGAAATGCCTGTTCTATGATATTATTTATTTATTTTATTTGGTATATTTTACGACGCTTTATCAATTCTGTGGTTATTCTGTGATGAGATTAAGGTGATGTCAGCGAAATGAGTCCAGGTTCCAGAGCCGAAAGTTACCCAGCATTTGCTCCTAATGTGTTGAGAGAAAACTACGGAAAAAAAAAACTCAACTAGGTAACTTTTCCCAATCGGATTTGAACTCGGGCTCACTTGTTTCACGGTCAGACATGCTAACTGTTACTCCTCAGCTGTGAACTCTATGGTATTAAATACATCATCGTGACACAACTGTCCTGTATACAAACAAACGCTGAAAGAAACCGGAAGTTGTAACAGTCACTCCAATAACAACAAAGACGTGAATGTGTACTCGTTCCATTTCTTTAAATTCAAGTCCTTGACAAAGACCTACCCAGAACTATTATGGTACGTAAAGTGTTTTTATGTGTAATGAAAGTAAAAATACGTTGAGCGAGCGCCAACAACAGTGAATGTGTGCTTTCACCTAACACAATTTTGCCTCCAAAACAACATGACTTACTCCTTGTACGTAAATGTGCAGATGACAATATAGTATATAAATGCAAGGGATTATAAACGTAGTAAGGTTATGAACAGAAAAATTGAGGAAACATATTCAGTAAAACGTTAAGTATCTGTATATGAAATAGGATTTGGAAGAAAAATTTCATTTTAAGTACAAATAACAATAATTTTAAAAATACCGGGTATCCGTATGAATGATACCTAAAATAAAAATATCTCTGAAAGTAATTATTTTACACACTTCCGGTTTATGTCAATTCCTTCTCTGAATTATGAAACCCGCTATTATGGGAATAAAGTCCGAACATATCTGACTGTAATGTGAATGTCTTCTGTTTGAAAGTAAGTGAAATCTGATACGAAGAGCCTCTAGGGTGCAGGTTCAAATTCGGCCGGAACTGATTACGTGGTTGAGTTTTTATAAGCTTCGTCCCTACTGTTAAGCAAATATCAGATAATTCAGTTTCGAATCCTCATTCCCAGTTTGCTAGAATCAATTCCATTGATGCTAAATAACCTCGCAATGATGAAGGCCATAGTCATAGGAAGAAAAATGAAGAAGATAAACTTGCGAATTCTAAATGATAGAACAAGTGGACAGATATATGTTTAGGGTGTACTATAAGCAGTAATATGAGCTGCTGTCAGGAAGTCAAAAGGAGGGTAGCAATGGCAAAGGAAGCTTTTAATAGAAAAATGAGCATCTTCTGCAGATCTCTGGAAAAAAGAACTAAGGAAGAGATTAGTGAAGTGCTTTGTGTGGAGAGTAGTATTGTATGGGGGCAGAAACATGGACCTTACGAAGAAGTGAAGAGAAATGTCTAGAAGCATTTGAAATGTGGATATGAAGAATAATGGAGCATATGGAATGGACAGATAGAATAAGAAATTAATCTGTGTTCGAAGGAGTGGGTGAAGGAAATGATGCCGAAAGTGATCAGGAAGAGAAAAGGAAGAAATTGCCTCCTGAAGAATGCTCCGTAAGGAATGGTGAACGGGAGAAGTGTTCGGGGCAGAAGAAGGTATCAGATGATTGACGATATTAAGATACATGGATCATATACGGAGGCAAAGAAGAAAGCAGAAAATAGAAAAGATTGGAGAAAGCTGGGTTTGCAGTGACAGATCTGTCCTTGGGCAGAAGACTATGAATGAATGAAAACTGTGTCGCTAAGTAATTTATTGAAAAACAGTAATGTTGTCTGTATTTGGGTATGCATATAGTGCTTTATAAACAGTTTTTAAAGGTAAGCGTTCACTACATCGTATCGCACTCCTCGTACGAATCGCACGCAACGGATATTTTAAGTGCTGTGCGTTCACTGTAACGGCTCCACCTCATCGCCTCATCGAATTCCCCTATCAATTGTTTAAAACATGACGTCGTACGATATTGACATTGCTGAAAACAGAGGAGTTGAGGTTAGGTCTATTAATTATGAGTGTTAGCGAATAAGAATTTGGAATTGCTTCATGCATATTAATTGAAGAGGAAGAAATAAAGAAATATTGGTTACATGATATGTATGTAAGAAATTATTACTGTAATGGGAACGCCTCAAATTATAAATTATAATTCTTCGCAATTTTCTACAAGCGAAATAAGTTTTCCGTCTGCCATTTTGGCGCCACATTGAACATGGCACAACATAATACTAACAGTTGACCAATTAAAATTGATTTATTAAAGAAGACCATGATCGCACGCATCGGAAAAGTTGCTCAACCGAGAAACGTGTACGGATTTGCCGAGAGGCGATGCGTGCGATACGATGTAGTGAACGCTTACCTTAAGAAATTATGAAGACGTGAACCAAATTTCATTTAAATCTGCAAAATGTTATAATTTTTCAGCAACCCCTCCAAGTGTAATGTAAATTTATTCAGTACCTGGTGAAGTCTGAAAATGTCTAACATTATATTATGTGTAATCAGAATAACAATACGCAAACCAATTTAGAAATATTTCCGAATATATGTGGATCAATATCAAAAACTTCCATAAGTTAAACAAGAATAGAAGAAACAAAACTAAATTTGTATAAGGCTATAGTTGTGCTAGTACTCGCATATGGAAATGAGATATCGGTTCTATAATTGAAGATATTTAAAAAACTGCAGAGCCAAAAACTAAGAGGGAAGTAGATGAAGCATTATTATATTTGTGGACTGAGATGGCAAAACATGGTAATAATATGTGCACTTTTCATAATTTTACAGGAGAGCAATTTTAAGCTTTTTAGTTTAATTTAAAAAAACTTCCAATTAATATTGGAAACTAAGACAGTAGTATTTAATGGATAATTTCCTCGAGATGTTGAATTTAAATTTGTATTTGAAATGTTTTCAATCGATACTTTGAAATTTGAAATTTTCCGACATATCATCTTTTGCCCTGTTATTTTAATGTAAATAAAAGAGACAAATCAGAAGGTGGCAGAACTTTCAATTGTACATAAAATACTATAGGCCTATTTCCTTCATCAACTCTACGGAAAGGCACGATGTTTGTAGATTATTATTATTATTATTATTATTATTATTATTATTATTATTATTATTATTATTATTATTATTATTAATTGAAACAACTGTGATCGTAATATTAAACATAATGTTTTCTTTTTAGTGCACTAGAAATTAACTCAGAACTATATTAATTATTAACTTAAAGAAAAATGATCTTGTTTAGAGAATAAGGCAGGAGTTGAAGTATAATCGCCTACCGTTTTTCACTATTTCTGGTTTGTTTCCACTGGTCACTGTTCTGTGATATTTCACCATGAAGTACTGTACAGCTGCAGTATGTGAAGTTTTCAATTATCTGTAGGGATCATAGCAACCCTCACCAATACGAGTAGGGGTCATAGAGGCTCAGCAAGTCCCTTTATAGTTTCTGACTACGTTTTCGTGTACAGTAGCGTGCAAATTAATCCGAACACGACATATTTTAACATTTTCTGTCATTGTTGGCCTCACAGCTGCTCATACCGCTTTAATTGACATCTGTATTACGTGTAATTCAATTGTTGAAGGTCTGTCGTTATTATTTTTTTTATAATATGTGACATTTTGCCTGTCGTTTTGTACTTATAAGCATTTCAGTTGTGTTGAAGACTTAATACTGCAATTCTGTGTACATTCTGTCGTCTTCACAAATGGATACAACTCCACGAAAACGGTCTAAAATTATAACATTAGCAGAGCATTCTTCTATGACACAGAGGCAAATTGCTGCAGAATGTCACATCGGTTTGGCTACTGTTAATTCGATCATAAAACGATACAGGGAGACTGGATCCATCACACCCCAGAAAAAAGGAAACTGTGGCCGGAAAAGGAAGACTTCACCTGCATATGATCGTTTAATTGTCAGGAAAAGTAAATTAAATCCTAGACTAACTGCTGTCGACTTAACCCGCGAGTTAATGGCTACCACTGGGGCGAATATTCACGTCACAACAGTGCGGCGTAGGCTTTTGGAAGCTGGAGGAAGGGCTCGTGAGCCTATTAAGAAGCAACTGCTAACCCCTGTTATGTGCAAAAAACGCTTAATGTGGGCAAAATTACATCAATACTGGACAGTGAATGACTGGATGAATGTACTTTTTTCCGATGAGTCTCATTTCGAGGTCCACGGCCACCGTGTTTTTTACGTACGGAAAGGATCCGAAAAAGTAACAGCAGCTCATCTCAAACAAGCACCCAAATACCCCCCTAAAGTAATGTTTTGGGGTTGTTTTACACATGAAGGGCCTGGGGCATTAATACCTATCAAGGGAATGATGAATTCTGACAAATATATTCACTTATTGGAAACCAGAATCGTACCCCAGCTGCAAAAATCATTTCCGGATGGCAGAGGTGTGTTCCAACAAGACCTGGCACCATGCCATACGTCTCGAAAAACTACAGAATTCTTCAACAAGAAGAATATTCTGGTACTCCTCTGGCCAGGCAACTCACCCGACATCAACCCCATTGAGAACTTGTGGTCAATTTGCAAAAGAAGAATGCAAAAAATTGATTGTTCTACAAAGGAGAAGATGATTTCTGCCCTCATTGGTGTATGGTTTCGCGATGAAGAAATGAAGAATATTTGTGGGAAATTAGTGGAATCCATGCCAAATCGTCTCAGAGCTGTTATTAGGAACAAGGGAGGCAACATAGATTACTGAGGTATGTCTTAGATCCTTCTTTTATCCCGTTTGAGTGTTTTTGCATAAGTAATTACGTTGTTCGGATTAATTTGCACGCTACTGTATAATGACCAGGGGCGGCTTTCGAAGGGGGGCTGCGGAACTGCAGCACCCCCAGACATTTGTGGCTATTGTCGTTTTATGCTGTGAAATACATTTATTATACAGTCTCTATTTAGCGACTCGAATTTTTTTTTTTTATAAAATTTCGCTCTCATTGACATGCACGCAATCGTTAGTGAAGTCACTTCCTCCCCTGGTGCTGCCAGAGCGAAACCAGAGACAAGGACTATAGGATGAAGCCACTTCCTCCCCTGGAGCTGCCAGACTTGTCTCGGATGCTTTGCGCGTTAGTTTTACCCCTCCCCCTGCTGCCCCTTGCCATGAATCCAGAGTTTCCAGGCGCTGCAAAATTTGCAGCAGTTTGTCAGTAGTGCGCAGTTTTAAACACAGTTTCTTTAATGTTTGAGTATAACAAGTGCAACACTGTTTAATGCTGTACAATATTTACAGTCTATTCAGTTCAGTAGCTTAACAATTCAGGAGAAATGTGAAATTAAGTGCCCATCAGTTGCATCTCATAATGGAAAGAGCCGCTAAACAAAATAGCCTACAAAGCTCGCATATTTTTTGCTAATTTATCCAGTATCCCTGCTTTCTTTTCTCGCTCTCCACACAGTCTGTATTAGATTAATGTGTTTCAAAGACAATTCCATCAGCTGGGGCAACAAGATGGAGTTTTAAAATAAGAACAGTAAATGTTGTTCATGAGAAGGAGCCATTGCTAGAATGTTTTCCATCCATAATGGAATCTGAAACATCTAACAACATCACAATAAATGAGGCAAGCACAGTTGAGCAGCGAGATTTGTGAAAATGAAAACCCTAAAAAGCGTCGTAAGGTGGAAGGGATTCAGACAAGGGTTGGTGCAGCCAAGGAAGTGTGTGACCTCATTATCACACAAGTTAACACCCGATTCCAGTTCATAGATCAAGAAAAATTTGAATGCTACAAAAGCTCATTTCCTGAAAATGACCCAAATGTATGTGTGAAGCTTTTTCCAATGTTCGATAAAGACAAACTAAAACGTAACTCACTGTGTTGTATCAGAGACAAGAATTCAAAAATATCAGTGACGCAGTCAAGCTCTTGCAGTTTCTTCTGTCTGAGAACTTGCAGTCCTCATTTTCAGAAGTTGTGGAACTACTACGCATAGCTGTCACCATACCAATGACAACTTCCGCACCAGAACGTTGCTTTTCGTGTTTGAAGAGAGTAAAATCCTATCTTAGAAATACGATGAGAGAAGTGACCGCATTAGCTATGTTTTCCATTGCAAAGATTATGTTAAACGAAATACCGGATTTTAATAAGAAGATGATTCAAAAGTTTGCAACCTACAAGACAAGGCGCATGGAACTAATCTTTAAATAAAATAACTTGTTCGGTTTATTTTTGTATGCAGCCCCCCTTATTTCAATATCCACGAGCCGCCACTGATAATGACTGTCATGTTTTGGATATATGTTAGTAAATTGTTTTATGTAGGTAATACTGTAGTTTCTCTCCTCTCTGTTTTTAGTTTTTGGATCATACTTTCCTCTACTGTCAGGTGTAATAAATCTACATGGAGAAACCTTCTTATGTATAAGATTATTTATCTGACCTCTCGATTATAGGCCATGAATATGTGAAAACATTTTTTTTAACAATTGAATTGTTTCATCCCCTGCAATTTGTGAATGAATAATTTAAAATAATTTTTCTTGTATGCTGGATATATTTTTTCCTCTATTTTTGCTTTAACTTTCATCTTGGATAATATTACGTTTTGAAAGTATTTTTCATATTTCTTTAAAATTCTGAAGATGAATTTGTTTTTCTTGAGAAAGTGATGTACGGTATATTCTTCAACAGCATTAAACTAGAGGTCTATATGTTAATGTTATGTTTTATTTAATGATGCTTGCATCTACCGAGGTTATATTAGCGTCGCCGGTGTGCCGGAATTTTGTCCCGCAGGAGTTCTTTTACATGGCAGTAAATCTACTAACATGAGCCTGTCGCATTTAAGCACACTTAAATGCCATCGACCTGAACCGGGATCGAACCCGCAACCTCGGACATAGAAGGCCAGCGCTATACCAACTGCGCCAACCAGGCCGACCAGAGGTCTAAAAGTTTTAGCAGGAACTGTTTCATCCTTTCTCGCAATATACTCCATCCCACATTCCTTCTTAATTTTCTCTTCTTCTGTCTTGAATGTTTTGTTTGTTTTACTCTCTTACTTTCTTATAGAATTTATTGGATCTTCTTTTGTCACTATCCTGCTGTTGAGTTTCTTTATTTACTGTAGAACTGATTCAATCTTCTCTTGTTATTATCATCTGTTCCTGAGTTTCTACATTTCCTCTAAAACTGATTTAATCTTCTCTTATCAATATTATACTCTGTTTCTTAGTGTATTGAACCCTTCCTTGGATCTTGTCTTGTTATTATCTGTCTCTGTGTTTTCTCACTATCCATTACCTGCAATGTTTGAGGATTTACATCTGAAATGTCTTGCTCATTACAGCTTTCGCGTGTAACATATGTTGATAATAAATTAAAATCTCCCCCCTTTTTAGATATAGAATTTCCAGGGCTTCAGTCACTATCAGCAATTGAATCACATTCGTCACTTTCATCATTTATGAAAGACATATCAAATAGGTCAAATTCTTGACTTGCAAATGCATTAGTAATTAATAACGTTAACTCTGATTTCCTTCGTATTTTCTTCCAAATCCATAAAATTATATTGTTGCGTACTTGTAGTAATCTTCATCGCAGTTGACCGCGTTGACTGTGTTTCCATCATTTTTCCTCCTAAGTCCGTACTAGTTTGTTTTTTTTATATCTGTGGTGACCTCCATGTCTTCTAATTCATATCCATTATTAACATTTTACTGCACTAAGATGAGAAGGAAGCATATAACTATAATATTCCTGCTCTAGTTACATTATTTCACACTTTTTCAGGGCTTTATGTATCATTAAAGAGCCTTTTCTTTGAAATTTCAAACCATGCATGTCACATCAAAGCATTTTGCTCACATAAGACACCATTGATTTCGCTCTAAACTAGTGTAATAATTTAAACTGTATAATAAATTAAAATTTCAAACAGTTGTTAATCATTATCTTGCATTGATGAAGTGTCAACGCACACGTTTTAACTTGGAAAGTTTCCTGAATAGCAGATGGCAAAACATGTTATGTCAACATATCAATATTTGACACCTTACAAATTCTAAGACCAAACTTGATATGTACACTTCACAAAATTGAAAGATATGACATATCATGAAGTGACTAGACTTATTTTATTTATTTATCTAAAAGATAACAGCTCCCTGTATTAACAGGCTGCCACAGAGACAGAGCATATTGAGCAATAGGCAGTTGGAAGTATAAATAATATACATATGTTCAAGTTGAAGGGAGTCGTACAACAATGACAAGAAATGACTGAATAAATAAGTAGCTACTAATTAATTAGTTGAAGATCATTGTTGACCGTAGAGATGGTTGCGGAGTATAAATATTGATCCTCTCAGAGCTGCAAGAACGATGTCATCAATTGCCTTCCTCTGTAGGCCGAAACGTTGCCAGGTCTGGAAGAAGAAACCGGTAATAGTTCCGCGCGCTCCAACCATAAGGCCTATTACTTCAATTTGTTGTAGACCGTATTTGTCCATGAAATATGGAACGGTATTACTGTAATTATTCACCCTAGACATATCATGAAACCTACCAACTGAGCTGAAAAACAGAAAATGGCAAAAAGTGACATCATGTTCTGCCATCCTAGTCTAGATTTATTGTAGGAGTGTTATCGTGC
Organism: Periplaneta americana; assembly: GCF_040183065.1. Classification (NCBI taxonomy): domain Eukaryota; kingdom Metazoa; phylum Arthropoda; class Insecta; order Blattodea; family Blattidae; genus Periplaneta; species Periplaneta americana. Next base: position 70,291,441 of record NC_091120.1, on the reverse strand, counting down.
TAAAATCATTTGTCATTAAATAAATATTTGCATTGGAAATCAGGATTTTAATTGAGTAGGCTACCTATAGGAAATATCTATTGGATGTTCAAGAACAGATAGATAGACGATATAAACTTTGAAGACGGATCATCACTTGCAATCGCAGCAGCAGTAATGATATTGGAAGTAGTAGCAGTAATATTAATGTCGGAAGTAGTAGTAATAGCACAGTCTAGTATATACAGTCACGAAGCTCAATACGTAGGGAATATGCATCCATAGATAGTTGCTAACCACTAGGATCGCTACTAACGCCTCATCACAGACAATGCGAAATAGTACTGGCACAGTCTATTGTTTCTAATTGGGGAGACTCGGCTAATTTCGCAATATTAAGAAATAAATCTATCATATTTTTCTCAAAATGTTTTTGAAAAATATTATTAAGGTATGTAGAACTGGACGAAACCTTTCATTACCAAATGAGATGAAGAGACCTATTAAAATGCAAATATATTTAGTTGTACATTACATTACAGTTGAAAAAGAACTCGGATAATTCCGCAACAGTGTGGATAAATCCGCAATAGGACTTGGCTAATTCCGCAGTAGTAAATAATTTTGAAATACATCATGAAAGTAGCATAAAAGGAACAATTTTTATGTAACAGTGCTCACTTTTTTCACAACTGTGTAGCAAAACACCAAAAATAACCAACTTTCAATGTTTCACTGTATTGCTGACAGTGGTGTCGACCAATATCCTTGATTTTTTTCTATAGTACTGCAGAGGACATGCTCCTGCTGACAGCGTCTGAAAACTTACGTTCACGCTATTGTAAAGCCGCAGTAAAATCATACATGCACTACTGCGGAATTAGCAGAGTTTCCCCTACTCTCATCAATTCAAGCTTCGTGATTGTATATACTTGACTGTGGTAATAATAGCAGTAGTAGTATAGGACTAAAAAATTAACGTGTAATGAGGTATTATTATTTATCATTCAAGGATTTCGCGGTATTCATTCTGCTGAATGAATGTTGCTGTTTACCTGTATCATAGAATCAGAAATATAGATATGTATAACATTATAAACGTGTTTCATATATTATTTTTTTTGTATGAGAGCATTATAAAACAGTTAATGAAGAAATAACAACAACATTCGTGTTGATCGGTAGTTTGATGTGGTCTATGATGAAAGGTGTTGCTATGAGGAATGATGTATTAAACATTGTAGCATAGCAATTAATTCGTTGTTTCATACATTATTTTTTGTATGAGAGCATTATAAAACAGTTAATGAAGAAATAACAACATGCGTGTTGATCGGTAGTTTGATGTGGTTTATGATGAAAGGCGTTGCTGTGAGGAATGTGTATTAAACATTGTAGCATAGCAATTAATTCGTTTCATAATATTAATTTTATGGCACAAGTTATGTCATTACAATATAAGTCATGATGTTTTACTTGGCATGGTAATATTTTACGGCACTGGAACAATAATGTGGCTTATTACTTTCACTAACGATTTTCACTAACGATAAAGACTTTTTTGTGCTCTAGAATTATGAATAGTCTTTATCATTATTGAAAATCGTGTGTAATATGGCATATTATTGTACGAGAGCCGTAAAATATTACCATGACAACTAAAGTGTCATGACTTCTATTATGACGGTATAACGTGTGCCATAAAGTTAACATTATGAAACGATTTGCCATGCTATATCTATACTAATAATAATAAATCTGTAGCCGAAATTTTTCTGGTAATTTTAGATTTTCCAAAAATAATTGGTCCTAACATATATAATTAACCGCCCTGAAACCGAAAATCGCTTTTTTGAAATTTTTGTTTGTATGTCTGTCTGTCTATCTGTCTGGATGTTTGTTACCTTTTCACGTGATAATGGCTGAACCGATTTATATGAAAATTGGAATATAAATTAAGTTCGTTGTAACTTAGAATTTAGGCTATATGGCATTCAATTTTTTTTTTTATTTAAAAGGGGGTTTATAAGGGGGCTTGAATTAAATAAATCGAAATATCTCCTTTATTATTAATTTTCATGAAAAATAATACATAACAAAAGTTTCTTTAAAAATAATTTCCGATAAGTTTTATTCCATGTAAAATTTTGATAGGACTGATATTTAATGCGATAAATGAGTTTCAAAATTACAATAACAACGCCATCTAAGGCGGTGTAATGAAATAAAAAAATGACTTCGTCTATAAGGGGCCTTGGACAACAACAATCGAAAGCTATGAAACATAGCCTAAAGAGAATGTTTCTGTGTTTGTATGAAGTAATATCGGAAAATTAACCGATTTGTATAATTAATTATTAATTCATCATTGGAAACTGTAGTTTCTCTAGATGGACATAATGCTATAATGTTATTACAGTAACTTCTGAGTGAATCGAGGACAGGTAAGATTAAAATAGCTTCTTATGCACAGAAAACTTGATAGGCATTCGTTTCCTGTATTTCCTAAAATAATTTTTATGACCAAATGAGTGGTCTCTGGATCAAAATGATCGCATTTTAATTTTTTAATACAATTTAAGTAAAATAATAAACGATTTATCCTTCTATCAAACACGAATGTTCCCTGGATCAAATGTCCTATTTTAATTATGTAATTACTTTATATTTACTTCTAACGGGTGCAGCGGAGCGCACGGGTACGGCTAGTTATTTAATATATAGCAACCTATTTCGTTCTAGACCATGATATCAAGCTACCCGTCGTTACAAATCTGATGTTTTTTCTTTATCAATTATTATTTTGTAATGCTGTCGTACTAGAAATAGCGTATGGAACATGTTTATAATGTTATACATTTATTGCTCTCGTCAAAATTAGGAAAGCGTCTTCACTCGTTCCCTAAAAATTGATACGTGCCATAACGCATAATACTATGAACTTGTTTCATAATATAACATTATAATGCTGGAATACAAAAAAATATTACATTTCAGGTATATAGCCGTCATTGTAGTCTAGTGCAGCAGTCATCCTCGGGCTAGCGTCTCTTACCCTCGGATAAGACATTGCATTGTCGTGTATCCGTGGCTGCTGGCGGGTATGCTTTCTCTTTCCCCCTTCTGCACGACGGTGCATGTTCCGAGACACTCCTTACCCTTTACCCATTTCAGCGCATGCTGACAACCACATGTCTAGTGGTTAGAACTCTGAATATATAATCCTGTGGACCCGGGTTAGATTTCCAGCGTACCCCCGATTTATAACTTGTGTTAGACAAGTCAGTGGTCCAGGTTACACTGGGGTTTTTCTTAGAGCTCTCATTCCTGTGTGGAATCCTAACAAGCTCCATCATCTCATATCATAGCGGGTGTAGCGTAGATCAGCCTTCTATAGCCTTGGTTTTTCTGAACCGACGCATGCGAGATGCGAGAATGGTTTCTATAACTGCGAGATGCGAGGTCTGCGCACCTCGCAGCTAGAGGAACTAATCACTATCTCTCCTGTAGTCCGGATTTGTGCGAGGCGGGCCTCGCACCTCGCATCTCGCATGCGTCTGTTCAGAAAAAACCAAGGCTTTAGATGCACCCTGAGCATCGGCTCTGTTGGTAAATTGATCTACATAAGTGGTTTCATAAGAGTGAATGACGTGTCAAGAACCCGCCATTAGAAAAAAAAAGTTAGTTTTTGTATTTCCATAATAACCATTTTGTTGATACAATGTTAATGATTTTTTGCACTTCAGTTTTGTTTTATAGATTTACGACTGATGTTGACCTCGTACGTAAGTCCAATGTAAGATATGTCTATCAATTTTTATGGCAACAACAGAGCTGCCAACCTAGATATTTGGACTGTTATGAGTCATAATGAAACAGAGTTCCGGTACACTTAAACTGTGATTTATTTAAACTTTTTATTTATTTGTTTGGGTGACAAACAACAGAACTTAGCTGAGAACCAACAAATAAAGAACTTCATTTGAAATTGAAATTGATTGTGCAATTTGTACAATTATTTAATGCAATGGAATCATCATCATCTTCTTCTTCTTCTTCTTCTTCTTCTTCTTCTTCTTCTTCTTCTAATATAGTTTTTTTATTCCACTGAAATACATTTCGTACCTGACTTTCAACTTCTCCGGTACCAATGAATTACATCCTCTCACCCACGCATCTTATACTTCACTTTCTCATCTATGTTCAAATATTCATTCATATTACCACGTACTGCTTGTATGATCGTTCACCTCTTCTGAGGTTTGTGGCTGTGAGGCCAGCAGTTACCTAGTAGACCTTGCCCTATATGAAATTTCGAGCACAGAACTACTACTACTACTACTACTACTACTACTACTACTACTGCTACTACTACTACTACTACTACTGCTGCTGCTGCTGCTGCTGCTGCTGCTGCTACTGCCGTCGCCACCACCACCATCACCACCACTACTGTTGATGCTGCAGCAGATGAGTGAAATATTTTTTAATCCTCTCTATCGAATAGTGGGTTATTTTGCTTGTTACCAATTTTATTTTCCCTCCGAAAGAAGTCGTGCCTATGAATTTTCGTTGTTAAAGGTCTATCACTCCGGTCCTTCACTGAAGTCTCAAAACTGATATATTCTCAAGCACTACTTCAAAACGAAGGACAATGATGAGGAAAAAGAACATTTTAGTTCTATCGGACAGGAATACATAGCCTAAAGCCTATGTTCATTTTCGTTTGTGTTGATATTTATTTATTTTTTTTTTTTACTGTACAAGAATAATATGTTCCGTTATGCTATTTCTTTAATCTCGGAGGCAAGATTCCATCCAATTTAATTAATGTGTGCGAGAGATATTATATTTCCGTAATAAAAGCCCATGTTCATAACAATACGAGGTGCGAGTGACGTAACACACGGCAGGAAGAACCCACACTTCATGGGGCAAGTGTGTTGGATCTGCTAGGAGCAAACAAGTACGACACCGAGAAAGTCTCTTGTGGGAGCGTATAAAAGCAGAGCAAGTCAGTGCAGACGTCACAGCATCACAGTTGCATCCCCAAGCCACTGCACGCGTAGCAACATGAGGCTTCTTGTAAGTACCTTATTCAGTTCCACTTGTCATACATTTTGTTAGAGATGATATAAGCTATAAAATTATTCACGGATAAGTGATGTAATGGTAACGGGAGTACCGCGAGAAATCCTTTATCAAGAAATCAGTGTTAAAATTTCTGAGATTTTTATAAAGTAGAAATCTGTTGACGTTTTCAATTATGCAGCATTTTTCCAAGTGAATTCTGCTATGTGAGAGAAAAGTCCTGAATAAATGGGTTCGATGCCCGGCAGGATGTTCGTACGTAAGTTTTTTTTCTTTTGTATTAAATGTAGCCCAACATTTGTGGTTTCATCTTGTTTTCTAAAGCATTGCTCTTGTGCCATGTTGACAGTATGATTAGAAGAATTCATTCTTGTGAAATGTGGGCGCTGATTCATAATTATTTTAATCCATAAATTGGAAGAACTCTCTGTCTCATAGTGGCATTTCTTAAACCGCAACAGTCTGTTAAAGGGAAACTTACGTAATGTATTATTTTGTAATTTTGCTGATATTTATATTTTCCTATAAATTTATTTTATTACATTTTTAATTACCTATAGCATGAAACAAAATGTTGTATCCTATATGATATTTCGTCAGTTTAATGATTAAAGGTAAAATGGAATGGGTTAAAGGTAAAGATAGAATGGGCTAAAGATCTTTGGATGATGTTAATTATTATACTGTTACTTCAGAGGAACTTTATAATGTGTTTAAATCTGCTTTACAGGGAGCCTTACCTGAAAGACTAGATTTGCATAATATATACGTCACTGTGTACGTTAACAGAAAACCACAATTCCAAGTCACACAGAAATTGTGTGCACTCGATGTGGGTCTCTGGCGTTTCGTCAGCCCACGCGAGTTGTGTGAATATAAAGGGAAAAGTTGAGACGGTGTCGGGTGGAGTTCCCGGATAGCTCAGTTGGAAAGAGCGCTGGTACGTTCAACCAGAGGTCCCGGGATCGATACCCGGCCCCGGAACAATTTTTCCCTTGAAATTATAATGTGTTAATTACGGAAGTACAGGTGTGATCTAATATTACATGTTAAATCAGTTAAAGCAAAAAATATTTCCAATAACAAGAAGGCTGTGTGCTCTTTCAGATTTGCACCCTCCTAATAGCCACCATGGCACGTGCTGAGGAGGATAAGAAGGAAGACACCAAGACTGTGAAGCGGGGTCTCCACGATCTGGGTTACGGCGGTGGAGACTTCGGTCACGGAGGAGGACTATCTTTGGGAGGTCACGAAGGATTGTCTCTGGGAGGAGGTCATTCCTTCGGCGGCGGTGGTTTTGGCGGCGGCGAAAGTCACCACGAAGCGCACATCAAGGCAATCACGATCACCAAGGAAGTCAAAGTACCAGTCCCTCACCCTTACCCAGTCCACGTTGAGAAGAAAGTGCCAGTCCCAGTGAAGGTTCCTGTCCCTGTACATGTCGACAAACCCTACCCAGTACCTGTACCCAAACCTTATCCCGTGTATGTGGAGAAGAAAGTACCTTACCCAGTAGAGAAGAAAGTTCCCTACCCAGTGAAGGTCCCTGTTAAGGTTCCTTATCCCGTCCCTCACCCTGTCCATGTTCCTAAGCCCTACCCAGTGAAGGTCCCCGTCCCTCATCCCTACCCCGTGAAGGTTCCAGTGATTGTGGAGAAGAAGGTACCAGTGTTCATCAAGGGACATGAAGGCGGCGATTTTGGAGGACACAGCTTTGGAGGCCATGGTTTTGAGGGACACAGCTTTGGCGGTGAGGGTGGATTCGGAGGACATCATTGAAAACTACGCCGTTACATCAATTCTCCCATAGATTCGAAGCATGCATGACTTGTAATCCATAACCTCCTACCAGTGTCATTCTAGTCCTTCTGAGAACTGGAACGACAGAATTACATAATTGAAAGTTTTAAGGAATTAAATTTTACTCGGCAAAAAAAATGTTAAAGAGTCCATGCATTGCTTCTCGTCCGCTAGTCATGGCTGTCTTCATTCTTCGTCAGTCGTCACCGTGCATATCATCATATTTATGTTCTCTTTTATTTCACCTCGTCATTTTACTCGTAACTTTGTACTTTATTTCAAAATAAAGAAAATGAAATCCTACAAATTTATCTCAATTATTAAATGTATTTTATTTTTACTTGCACGGGATGTGCTTTTTAAAGGAGCAATACAAAATTTCCTTTCTATACTGCAAGAGAATTCTTTTCTCTATTTATGTCCTAATTATCCCAGCCAGAAATGGTAACTTCCCCTCTAATGCATTTCCTTACAAGAAACTCATAAACTATAGTGAATAGCCTACGTATATTTACTTAATATATTATTATTGTTATAACTTAGTTCATACAATACATTTTCAGAGTCCGTTACTACAATTTAGTGAAGAAAATATTACTTTATAATATTCAATAGGCTAATTTACCGTTCTAAATGAGGAAGACCTAATGATGAATTATTGCAAGAATTATAAATTGGATTTTATCCAATGTTTGAGAAATGTATGAAAACCCACAATTTTTAGATAATGGAAACTATCTTTGTATTCAATTGAACGAAATGTTGAAACAGTTGTGTTTCTCCTTGTGGTCGCTGCAAACGTCTAGTTTATTCACATGGATTTTATGATTTATGAAGAGCTCAAAAAAAAAAAAAAAAACATTCTTCTCAACTTTCGTTAACCTGAACACGAAGGTAGATTCAACCTTACAAAGATATTGAATTTTCGTATAACTTGGCAGCATTGGAAAAAGTGCAAGCTTCAATATTATGGTTGTTTAATAAATTATCATTTAAGATTATGCATGTGTTTTTCGTGTTTTCACAAGTTTCTATAGGCGATAGCAGCGCTACCTATTTAAAAACAAGCGACCGGATTCTTTCACAATTCTATTATCTCTCCAGCTAGAGATTGAGGTATAGTCCATTGGGAACAAGTTGAGAGCGTTACTGAAAGAAATTAAAAGCTTAATTTACAAGGTGTGAAGCGACGTCATTCCCTTTATATAAAGTTAAAAACATGAAATTAATTTAAAAGTTAATTAATGAAAGATTATCAACATAATGTAGTGACGTGATAAGGAAAATTTTTACATTTCGACACCTTGAAAGGGCCGTTGGAATGGCTCCCGTGCTGCTTGGTCACCTTGGCGGTATGAAGTTAGGGCGGGGGGGGGTTAGGAGGCCCCCATTGGGTTAGTGGGTGAGGAGTCACATGCGGCCTTATCCTCATTCATCCCATAAATTTGGGGTGCACAATAGAACTCAGTATGACGACGTGCAAAGAGTCGTCCCTAACCCGCCTCTAGCCACCGTTGCCTAATCTAACCTAACTATTGTAGAAAAAACTTTTTTAATATGAGGAATAAGATGACAATCACGAACTTAGAGACGTTGTGCGTCTAACAACCAATCAGGAATCATTATGACATGTTCATTTATTTGCAACAACATTTGGCTGTAAACAGAGTAATTAACTCTTCACTATTATTTCTCATCAATCACCCTCTCATTTACCGTGTTCGGTCTGCCATCTATCCATCGAAGTATTGCACCCGTCAAAACGTTCCCTCTGTGGGTATGACTGTGAAACACTTCAATGTGAAGATAACTGGAAACAAGAGTTGTATGTGTGCGTGTACCCTATAGAGATAAGGAGAAAAAGCTGTCACCTTCTTTCTTTGAGGAAAATAAGATACCGTATATTGTCACAATATAATGAAAATAGTCTAACTTAAAATCTTCACTCAGTAATATAATATTTTGTATAGAAGAAGCAATGGGTTTCTCATACAGCTTTTATATCTGAGTAGTGGCATGAGATATGACAGTGTAAAAATAATTTGTAGTCATTCTCCTTTTCGTAACGATATTACGAACACACTAATAATACCACCACCACCATAGTCATCATCTACTTTTCAATTGGTTCCGTACTCAGACCAATTCCGTCTTCCCTTGTATTTTAATAACTTCGAATCGCAAACGATTAGTGGGATCTTCTAGTCATATAGTCAGCACGATGAAACGTCATTTAAACAAAAGATAAACAGAAGACAATGGTTATGTCATGTATTATCTCAGTGCTAACAAACTATCATTCTGATGTGGGCAGATAAAAAAGTTATTTTTTTTTTCACCGTGTTAATAATGTCAAAGAAATGCTTGTAAAAATTTTGACCACTCGACCGCATTACGAGGGCCGTAAAAAATAAGTTCGGTAGGAGCCGTTAACAGAAAGAAAACACAATTTCATTGCAAAAATTTATTGGAATAGACACAGAAATTTTGTTGAGCTATTATTTTGTCAGCATATTCCACACCGAAACTGAGACATTTGTCATATCATGGGGTCGACAGAGAGGTGCAGACGGCTGTCAAACGCTGGTTCCGATTCCAGGCGGCTGACTTCTACGACACAAGGATATAAAATTTTATTCCAGTGAACTGCCACCATTTTGAATTTAAAAAAATATGTAAAGAATATTTTTAAAATCGTAAAAATATTTTTTTTTCTTATAACAGAAGGACAGTGTTTTACACATGCTAATTCTCATTATTGCACAAGCTACAGGAATGGAGGAAAAAAAAGTAGAATATTTCCAAAATTTTACTGCTGTAAGCTGTACCCAACCCCTTAACTAAGATGACAACAGACTGCAACATTGCTGCCGATAAGTTTGCAATATTTTAGGGTTGTACGAGTATAATAGCCTTTTCTATAGTTCATTTTAGACTTTACACAACTCGTCCTGCGTGTGGTTTTCCCGTTTCTCTAAGTCGCTGAGAGAAATGTCAACCTGATCCCTTAAAATAAGCCACTAATCTACTTCCCTTCTCATTATCTACTTAAGATTTAAAAATTCTGGTATTAACTGAACTTTCACTGGCAATTGAGATCCGGCTTTGGTAACGCTTCTTCTTCTTCTTCTTCTTCTTCTTCTTCTTCTTCTTCTTCTTCTTCCTCCTTCTGTCCCCCTTCTTAATGTTAACTGCGATGTGGCGCGGCGGTAGTCGCTTGTGTTTTTGTGAATGCACTTGACTGACATTTTCTATTCTCTGTACTATTATATTCAATTTTCTGCGTTTCCTTGAACATATTAAATTAGTTCTATTCTCTTTACATTCATTCATTCATTCATTCATTCATTCATTCATTCATTCCCAATCTTATGAATCATTAAATGAATCATTCATTTTTTCATAATATTAGCTACTATCTGAAAAGGTTATTGTCGAAATAGGTGATATTAAAAGCACATCCTTCCCATGTACTATATATGGCATTTCATCAACATCTTCCTTAGGGTTCGTACACATTGGAGCAACGAAAAACAACAAAAGAAACTTCCTAGTGACGCTTCTGTATTATCAAAGAATCAAGTGTTCATATCGGAGCAACGAGGACGCGGGAAGCGAACATTTTGATTTATCAGTAGAAGATATTCTATAGGCTTATATCCACTTAATGAAAGAAGAATATATATAGGAAATAACAACTGCTAGGTTCAAGGTTAATATAGCTTAAATACGTACAAAATTGAACCCATTTCTCATCCCAAAGCTAGTATAAATTTATTGTGTTGTGATTGGTTCTTGTGATGATCACATAATGTATAACGAATAAATGCACAACTGATCAATTTGCCAATATCTATGATAATTAATTTAATAGGCATATGCCGAAATAATAATAAATCGATTAATATTTGGATATATTGATAATATTACAGATTAATATTATCTTAATGAGAGATCATATGAACGACAAGAGCGAAGAAAATGGAATGTTTCTTTTTTTGTCGATTTTATCGTGTATCTTCGCTTTTATCGTTACTCCAATATGCACACCTCAATGACAATGTATGCTTCAATTCTCTCTGATATAGCATCGCTGCTTCTTTTATCGTTTATAGTCCCTTCAATGTGTACGTACCCTAACGTCACTCTCTTATAAGGACTTCACGTCATCAATTAGAATGAACTCGAAAAATATATTGTGCAGGGTCTGTGAGGAAGAGGAAGAGAGGGGAAAGTTTATTGTAAGCTTATGCATATACATTGCACAGGCTTCATACATTTCTTCTCTACTGTTAAGTGTTTGACTCTTGAATAGTAATATACACATAATTAATAAGCATGATAATTTATTCGAAACATACGATGAACATGATTGTTGATGTTATTAATGATGGCCACCCAGACCAAATCCTCCGTGACCTCCATGTCCGAAACTATGGCCTCCAAAAGCGTAACCTCCAAAACCATGACCTCCGAAGCCATGGCCTTCGAAGCCATGACCTCCGAAACCAGCATCATGGCCCTTGACTACTACTGGCACTTTATTATGCACCACCACTGGCACCTTCACAGGGTAGGGTTGAGGCACAGGGACCTTCACGGGGTAGGGTTTGGGGACATGCACAGGATGAGGAACAGGGACGGGGACCTTTACAGGTACACTGACAGGGTAGGGAACTGGCTTCTCCACAGGATAAGGTACTTTCTTTTCCACATACACGGGGTAAGGTTTGGGAACAGGGACTGGGTAAGGCTTATCTACATGAACAGGTACAGGGATCTTGACAGGGACTGGAACTTTCTTCTCGACAGGGACGGGATATGGGTGGGGTACGGGAACTTTGACTTCCTTTGTGACAGTGATGGCTTTCACGTGACCATGTCCGTCTCCGAAGCCGCCACCTCCGAAGGAGTGACCTACGCCGAAATGTTCGTGTCCTCCAAAGGAAAAGCCATGTCCGAAGCCATGTCCGAAGCCTAGTCCTCCGTATCCAAGATCATGCAACCCTCTCTTGTCTGTTTTCTTTTCTGCTTTTTTGTCCTTCTTCTGGTCTTCTGCCAGAACTAAGACGGTTACTAGTAGTAGTGTGAATATCTGCAAAGAGAAAGGAAGCATTGATTACTCATTGTCGATATTGGAACAGGGAAAGTGACCAAAATTCTTATATCTAAGATCGTCTGGATTAAATTTATACATTAACGAAAAGTTAACGTGAACTTAATAAAAAAAACACCTTTTTTTTCTAATCTGTTTTCATAGTCTATTGACAAGATATAACAGCATTAAACTGTATAAATGGTATAGTATCATCATTGCTGAAAGGTGTTTTATGAAAAGCACTTACGCATTGTTAGCCAAAAAGAGAAATTGAGTCTTAAAGTAAATGGATCGATGTTTCATATTAAACGAAATACATACCTATAGTCGGAAACAATAAAACCACTTAAAACGAATGATCAATAACCGATGGCCCCAAAAAGTGATAAGACACGTATTGAAAGAAAAGGTAACCCCCCCCCCCAAAAGACACTACAAGATGAAATTGAACTGTACTTTGAAAGCGTAATGGAGAAAATTCGTGTTCACTACGTGCCAAGAAGAAGATATTTCTTATTCATTATTTCTGTTGAAGTTCTGACTTCTTTCTTTTAACAATTTCTTGCTTAAAGCAACTTAGTCGAATGTTTGTAGTCCATTTGATTATCCTGATGAATGATTGGTTATTTTACAACGCTTTATGGTTATCTAGAGTCTGAATGAGTTGACGTTAATAATGCCGGCAAAATGAGTCCAGGGTCCAGCGCCGAAAGTTACCTAGCATTTGCTCTTAATGGGTTGAAGGAAAACTCTGGAAAAGACCTCAGTCAGAAAACTTGTCCCAACCAGGATTTGAACCCGAGCCCACTCGTTTCACGGTCAGGCATGGTAACCTTACTCCATAGCGATGGACCCTACTTTGTTCTGCTGAAAACGTCGTTATATTAATTCTACCAATGTTGCTGGTACTATTATTGCTAATACTACTATCGCAGCACTCCGTTTGTGTCAGTAGAAATATTCCATCCAATGTATTCAGATATCACTTTTAGTATCATTGTACAGTCCATTCGTTCCACGTAATTCTTTTAGTTTATATTACTTTCTTTCATTTTTTTTCAGTAGTTTCTAAGTAGGTAATCATCTTCAAATGGTCCATGACATTTATAATCTAGTAGAGAATATTGACAATATGGTCGCAGAACTATCATATATCTTGAGTTCTTCCCAGTGCTTACATTTGACTCCCATGAGATTATTAAGCTGTCACTGTTATAGACTTTGTAATTTGAACATTCTTTCTTTCATTTTTACCAAGATTGCAGTATATACAATATTATATCGAGGGCATCTTACCAGAAGTGCGTATCAAAAAATTCAGCGTTATTGAAATATTTTATTGCAACCTATTTATGTTTGAAAATAATGGTGAAAATTACAATGGGGATTAGAACAAATAGAAGAAAATATATCTGGTTAAGAACACAAGGACGGGAAAAATTGCTTTATATTTAAATGGCTTTAATGTAAACTTGCAGCTTTGTTGATACACCCTTCTGGCATGATCCCATCAATATCATTATTTGCTTCTTTATGAACGCATTTACTTTTTAATAGTATGTACAGTCCTCCGTTGTGAAGTAAAGGTTACCATGTCTGACCATGAAACGAGCGGGTCGGGGTTCAAATCCTGGTTGGACAAGTTACTAAATTTAGTTTTTTTTTTTCGGGGTTTTTCGTCAACCCATTAAGACCAAATGCTGGTTAAGTTTCGGCACTGGATCCAGGATGCATTCAGCTAGCATCATCACTTTCATTTCACTCTGACGCTAGGTAACTACAGAAGTCGATAAAGCTTCGTATAATAGCCAATTAAAATAGCCTGTACATTATTGTCTCAGCGGCTATAAAACATTCTGTATGTGCATACAGAGTACCTTCATGAGCTATAAATTTAGCTGTTATGGTTTATATTTTAATAATAATAATAATAATAATAATAATAATAATAGTAATAATAATAGTAATAATAATATAATAATAATAGTAATAATAATAATTATAATAATAATACATTACTCATTGTCATATGCTTGTTTTGTTAGAAATTTATTTAATTCGTGTTTGAGATTGCGGTCAAATTTTACATAGCATTGAAAATTAAGATATAAAAGATATAAGAACGAAATTGGATTTAAAAACTGCTATATTCACATTAATATGTAACTGTAATATTTAGAAACTAGCCGTACCCGTGCGCTCAGCTGCACCTGTTAGAAATAAATATAAAGTAATTACATAATTAAAATAAGACGTTTGATCCAGGGAACAACTTTTACAACAGCGCAAGATAATCTGCTTCGCTCATTACCCAATTTTTTTGCATTGCATTTGTTGCATATATATTTTATGTATTTTAACACGATTCAATTGAGCATAGTTAAAATTTGGATTATAAAATAATGGATTGCTAAGCTAACGTACTATTACTGCATACTAAATCAATACACTCTCGTTGTTCGTTAATTCTCTGAGATTAAAATGAGTGTACATAAATATTATTTTAAGAAATACAGAAAACGAATGTACAAAATAGCCTATCAAATTTTCTGTGCATAAGAAGCTATTTTAATCTTACCTGTCCTCGATTTACTCAGACGTTACTGTAATAACATTATAGCATTATGTCCATCTAGAGAAACTACACTTTCCAATGGTGAAATAATAATTAATTATACAAATCTGTTAATTTAGCTTCTGATATTACTTCATACAAACACAGAAACATTCTCTGTAGGCTATGTTTAATAGCTTTCGATTGTTGATGTCCAAGGCCCCTTATAGACGAAGTCATTTGTTCTTAATTCATTGCACCGTCTTAGATGCGTTATTATAATTTTAAAACTCATTTATCTCATTAAATATCAGTCCTATCAAAATTTTGTAAAGAATAAACCTTACCGGAAATCATTTTTAAAGAACCTTTTGTTATGTAACATTTTTCACAAAAATCAATAATAAGTGAGATATTTCGATTTATTTAATTCAGGCCCCCTTATAACCCCCCTTTTAAATAAAGTATTTTGAATGACATATAGCCTAAAATCTAAGTTACAACGAACTTAATTTATATTCCAATTTTCATATAAATCGGTTTAGCCATTATCGCGTGAAAAGGTAACAAACATACAGACAGACATACAAACAAAAATTTCAAAAATGCGATTTTCGGTTTCAGGGTGGTTAATTATATATGTTAGGACCAATTATTTTTGTAAAATCGAAAATTACCAGAAAAATTTCGGCTACAGATTTATTATTAGTACAGATTACCAATACAGAAATATACGTAATTGAAGTGAACACCCTTAGAAGTGTTTAAACTCCGCGCAACGTTAGGTAAAGTAAGAAATAAAGACAAAAGAATAAATGAAATATGAATGAAATAAAAAAAAAATTAAAATAATATGAAAATTCAATAATTCTTCTGAGAAGGCTGAATGATTATAATGTGCAAAAAGATAACAAAGTAAGTTATTATTATTATTATTATTATTATTATTATTATTATTATTATTATTATTATTATTATTATTATACAGAAGATCAAAGATAACAACTGAAGAAAACTTTGAAGACCTCGAACGATCTAGTATATACAATTTTTAGATAAAGAAAATGAAGGAAAGTATTAAATTAAAAATAATTTCTAACTATTAAGAGAGAGAAGACAATAAATTAGACAGAATTTTTTTTTCTCACTTTATGTGAAAAAATGCTGTTTAATAAATAACATATGTAATTAAAGCAATGTTCGAAAGGAAATATTATTTTGACTCATAACGAGAATACATGCATTTCTCTGAATTACGCATAATTTATTTCTTTTTTTTTATTTTAGTAGGTTATTTTCGACGCTTCATCAACATCTTACGTTATTTAGCGTCTGATTGAGATGAAGATGATAATGCCGGTGAAATGAGTCCGGGTCCAACACCTAAAGTTACCCAGCATTTGCTCATATTGGGCTGAGAGAAAACCCCGGAAAGACCTCAACCAGGTAACTTGCCCCGACCGGGAATCGAACCCGGGCCACCTGGTTTCGCGGCCAGACGCTCTAACCGTTACTCCACAAGTGTGGACTCATTTATTTCATTTTTCGAAAGTATGATTAATTTAATTTTTACATTTAAGTGATTTAATTTACACATCATAATTATATAATATGAAATCATTGTCTTCTGGTTTGGAATACGTTGTCAAATTTGGATAAAATAAATGTATATAAATAAACTTGAACTCTTATAATTATGCAAGACACTGAGTGGCAATAATTAAAACAAATAACCAAACGTAGTCTGCGAATGTTAAACTGAGTTTTAAATAATAGCCTATTTGCTTGACGTATCTGAATGCATTATAGCTTAAAATTTAGATCGGTAATCATATTAGATTAAAGAATTGTAGCCTTCATTGATACTGTGCGTTCGGACTTTTGCTTCTGTACTATTGTGTAACGTAATACTTACCGAGAGCTTCATGTCACTGTGTGCCCCAATTGCAACTGTTGATCCCACCTATTGTGAAGCTTATATATTAAGAACTATTCTTCCGCTTAGAAATTGCTTTGCTTTCTATACGGGGGCCGCCCTTTCCTCTTGCCCGAACAAATTGTATGCTTCAACAAAATGCATGTGAGGTTCCGTACTGCACATATGCAGTGACTAAAGATGGCACTTTGACCTACTTTATGACTGAATTAAAGCAACTTTGAGAACATACGAGTTATTAATTAAGAAGCCGCCGTCTAGGAAATTGCATAACACTAAGTTTCACATTTCGTATGCGTCGGAGTGTTGATATTGAGGAATTCTGTTTCCTTGGAGTTCAGTCTATGGTATACAGTGTGAACACTAAGTAATTCCATTCAATTTAAGGGGTTTTCTTTGAGATATTTCAATCAAAAAGTTAAATACAATTTTGCTCGTTTTTCCTTTCTTTTCAAGATAATTGTTTTATATGAAACATCTCGCAGCGTGTTTTGGGAAGCCATTGATTTAACTCCAATATGCTTAGTTAATTCAAGAGACCGGTGTGTTATGATAATAAATAATTGAAATAATTTTAGTTTTGTCCCTCAAATGTGGATAAATTTTATCCGAACAATTATAACTTTTCATTCTGGAAAGGAATTTTACAATGCTACATTTTTTTCGGGTCAAATTTCTACACAACTAAAGGACAAAACTAAAATTCTTTCAGTCATTTATTATTATTATTATTATTATTATTATTATTATTATTATTATTATTATTATTATTATGCACTGCTCTCTTAAATTGACTTAGCGTATAGAGAATTAAATCTTTGGCTTTCACAAAATACGCTGTGAAGTGTCTGATATAAAACAATTTTTATCTCGAAATGGAAGTAAAAAACGAGCAAAATTGTATTTAACTTTTTGTTTGAAATATCTCAAAGAATAACCCCCTGAAATTAATGACATTACTTACGGTTGACTCTGCATAAATAAATTTTAACCCGCCATACGATGAATAGAAGATAGGTTTCTCTCAATATGGTGTCAAATGTTCATCGTTGTTAGAGTATAAAAATTTCAAAGCGTAGGAGTGTGATACAGTCCGTAATGTACAGAGTGGGCACAAAGTCTCGTTACTTCCTATAAATATCTCAAATATACACACTATTTATGTAGTTCTGGTCATAATCCAGGCATACATTCACTTTACACTAACTGTGTATCCTAAGCGTCCAAAGGGTCAGTAATCCCCCATCATCCATGTTTTTTAGATAGTATATTTGTTAGAGACAAAGAGTAAAGTCTGGACCACAACGCTGGTTTCTGAACGATGAAAAATAAAGATGATAATATTTCTAGTAATGTGTTAAAACTGAGTGAACATATAAGGCATCCATTTTGTATCCGGGAAGAATATTACTTACTTACTTACTTACTTACTGGCTTTTAAGGAACCCGGAGGTTCATTGCCGCCCTCACATAAGCCCGCCAATGGTCCCTATCCTGAGCAAGATTAATCCAGTCTCTACCATCATATCCCACCTCCCTCAAATCAATTTTAATATTATCTTCCCACCTACGTCTCGGCCTCACCAAAGGTCATTTTCCCACCGGCCTCCCAACTAACACTCTATATGCATTTCTGGATAAGCCCATACGTGCTACATGTCCTGCCCATCTCAAACGTCTGGATTTTATGTTCCTAATTATGTCAGATGAAGAATACAATGCGTGCAGTTCTGCGTTGTGTAACTTTTTCCATTCTCCTGTAACTTCATCCCTCTTAGCCCCAAATATTTTCCTAAGAACCTTATTCTCAAACACCCTTAATCTATGTTCCTCTCTCAAAGTGAGAGTCCAAGTTTCACAACCATACAGAACAACCGGTAATATAACTGTTTTATAAATTCTAACTCTCAGATTTTTTGACAGGAGACTAGATGACAAAAGCTTCTCAACCGAATAATAACACGCATTTCCCATATTTATTCTGCGTTTAATTTCCTCCCGAGTATCATTTATATTTGTTACTGTTGCTCCAAGATATTTGAATTTTTCCACCTCTTCGAAAGATAAATCTCCAATTTTTATAGTTCCATTTCGTACAATATTCTGATCACGAGACATAATCATATACTTAGTCTTTTCGGGATTTACTTCCAACCCTATCGCTTTACTTGCTTCATCTAGAATTTCCGCGTTTTCCCTAATCGTTTGTGGATTTTCTCCTAGCATATTCACGTCATCCGCATAGACAAGAAGCTGATGTAACCCATTCATCTCCAAACCCTGTCTGTTATCCTGAACTTTCCTAATGGCATATTCTAGAGCGAAGTTAAAAAGTAAATGTAATAGTGGATCTCCCTTCTTTAGGCCGCAGTGAATTGGGAAAGCATCAGATAGAAACTGGCCTATACGGACTCTGCTGTAAGTTTCACTAAGACACATTTTAATTAATCGAACTAGTTTCTTGGGAATACCAAATTCAATAAGAATATTATATAAAACTTCTCTCTTAACCGGGTCATACGCCTTTTTGAAATCTATGAATAACTGATGTACTGTACCCTTATGTGTAAAAAAAATGGTAGGCCTATATTTATATCTTGACTCTGATTAACGAACGGAATGATATACAGAGTGATTCATAACTTCTGCGACAAACTCTGAGGGATGATAGATCTAACAAAAAGGGACCTTTTTTATTAAATAACCTATCTCTTTTGACACGTCGTTTCGAAGTTACCGTTGAAAATGTATTTTCCCGCAGGTGTACGTTAACGTATCCGAATATGTGCACCCCTGTTTGTTTGTTGAGATGTTTGTAAGAGACGAGAAAGGTTGTTGTTGTTTGTTTAAGTTTAATGTTCAATGCCTTTTCCTTTCAGTTCAGTGTAATCATCAATTGAGAATGGATAATAAAAGCACATAGCATTATCACGATTTTGTTTGGAAGGTAATATGGTCCCTTTACTAAATTTAATAAATTTAAAAGAAATTTATCCCCTAATGACAGCGACTGAAGCAAAATTTACTACTCATTTCTATCGTACGCTAAATTTCAGTTCATATTATCATTATAGGCTAATATTCGCTTTTCATTCTAACGCCAAAGTAATTTTATTAATTATGCCTCACATGTGCTCTCACATTCTACACATATTCTTATTCCATGGATGTTTTTGTTATTTATGATTTGGGACCTTAATAACCATTCCTTCCTATAGCGTTTCGTCTCGTTCCCGGACCATGACTTCCAATATTTTCTTCCTTCAATACGCTCTATCTAATGATGCTGTTCTCCTTCATGTGGAGGAGAAATTGCGTCCATGCTGCACTTCTACATCTCCGTGGCTTTCTACCAGCCTTCTTCGTTCCACACTTCCTTCTAATATCTTCTTTGGAATACGATGGTCTTCCATTATTGCCTCATGACCCGTCCCAATTAAAGCTCTCTATTCTTATGTACGTGAATATAGAAGTATATCGTTCTATCTAATTCTCCATCTTTCTCGTGAATGAGTAGGACAAAAAATCTTTTGGAGAATCTTGCACTAAAGGAAATCTGTATGATTCACGACTCATTATGTAAGACTTCACGCTTCACATCCATGCATTACAATGCTAGTACGAAAGAGTTTCTTATATAATGTTACTAGGGCTTTCCAATTAACATCACGGCACCAGATTAGTAATAAGACTAGTATTGAAAAGTAAGTAATACTTGCTGTTTGGATGAAAGTCTAAATTTCTAATAGTTTTTAATTATTATCATTCAGGCAAGTGCCTAGTCACATAAAGTTGTCTATATCAACATATTTCCAACCAACTCTATATTTAAGTTTATTGATGTTGTCATACGTTTATAGTAACAGATAGGGTACGTAGCAATAGGAATTTAAACGTTTGTAAACATGTGACATCATTACATTCAGATACTTAAAAGACGAACTTAATATTCTCTCTGACATTTACATGGATAGAACTGCTTCTGAGATCTAGTACAATTTCATAAATATTGTTTAATGTAATTCATTTTAAAATTTACATGTTCAGATATCAAAATTTTCTGGGAATCTTAGGAAAAGTCTTTGATTTAACAATAGGGATTTGCGGCGTTAATATGGTATTTTCAGTGGCATAATAATTTTCCGATTAAAAATGATTCACACACAGACTCCCATACTTACAGCAAGAAAATTTCAACACATATACCCACGCTAATGCCGAATTTAATATGACTTGCCATTTCACCCGAAACTGATCTAATTCTACATCACAGGGAATAGGAATAAATGGAATTGTAGTAATTAATAATTAAGAAATTCACTTAATTCTTTATTTACATAACGCAGTCTTTTAAAACAGAGTTAATTTTTATGTAAAGGATAGCATTGAAAACACATTATGAAATAGTTATATAATCCAAGCAACAAAATTCTGGAGGCGTGAAGTAGAAACATGGTTACACAATTAACTGTAACTCGAGCATGCTCTTAGGCAGCGTGGTGTAACTAACGACCACTTCTGTGAGTTGACTACATGACAGTTTCAGAAACATTCTACTCTTCTTCCTTCATTCACTTTCGTTTATTTGTATGACTTAAGGAAGTTAAATTATAAACAAATATAAAAACCGGAATTGAAATATATTGATAGCTATCAATGATTTCCTTTAAAATAAAATTCACTGCATCTAAATCTCTTCTTGATGTTGCGACGTTACACATTAAAAGGAGATTTAATGTTGAACACCATGGTGAAAACCTTTATGACCTCTGAGTTCATGACCAAAGCTGTGACTTTCCAGACCTTCACTGAACCCTTCTCCATGTCCTCTGATAAACACTGGTACCTGTTTCTCCACCACTACTGGTACCTTCACAGCATAGGGATGAGGAACAGATACTTTCACTGGGTAGAACTTATGGACTTGGACAGTGTGTGGAACAGGTACTGGAATCTTGACTGGAACATTCACTGGATAGGGGACTGTTTTCTCTTGTTTTCTACGTATACCTGATAGGGTTTTGACACAGGAAGTGAATAGAGTTTTTCCACTTGTACAGAGACCGGGATCTTGACAGAATCTGGCACTTTTTTTTCTACTTCAACTGGAAAAGGGTGAGTAAGAGGCACTTGACTTCCTTGGTAATGGTGGGTGATAGCCTTGATTTGAATCTGGTGGTGTGATTCACTGCCACCAAAACTACCGCCTCCGAAAGCGTGACCTCCTTCCAGCGACAGTTCTTCTCCGAGTCCACCTAGTGACAAAAGTCTCTACTTCCGTACCTGAGACTATGGAGTCCCCTCTTGTCCTTCTTCTAGTCTTCAGCCAGAACCATGGACGCCACTACTAATAGCACTACGGTACAGATCTGTGGAGAAGTAATTTATCATGATATTTAAAGTAAGAAATTAATAATATATTTTTTTAAAAGATAATAATAGTACACTTTGGTTGGCACTCCCGATGAAGCAAAAACTTGTGGCCGGGAGTGGAGTTTACATTGTTACTTAATTTCTTGTTGTATAAAGAGTTATAAAATGAAGTAATTTTATTCTGTGCCCTATTGTAAAATGGAAACCTTTAATATCTTAAACCTATGGTTATTAAGGTACGGTTTGATAAGTTTACGTAAAATATAATATTGCTGTTAAAGTTTATCACAAATTAAAAATGATAACTTTGTAGCAAAAATGGCAATGCCATACATATTTGATTTCTGTGGTGCTGTCGTGGTAGATAATTTGCGTGACATAGAATCATTTTATCGAATTGATCCCGCCCGTACTGTATTGTAAACTTAATGATGATAAAGTTGAGATCTAATTCGAAAACGTTCTCCCATATCTTTAAATTATAATTATAAATGTCGAACAAATGCCAGTTTTAATTATTTTCATTGCCTTTACATTGTTCATTCTCAAACAGCACACTTAAATTATTAATTTTTAATAACTTTAACCCACGTATTTCCATCTACCTCCAGCTCCGCATTATTTTGGCATTTTTAAGTATAGTAAAATGTTTTTGGAATATTAATGAATATTTACAATATTATAGTGAAAGCTAATTGAAATCATACTTTAAAAGATGCATAAAATTAATTCTAAATTAATGAAAATAGAAAGTAATTATTTAACTTATGTAAGATATACACATAAAGGCAAAAATTAGTAAGTTTCTTCCTTTGAGGGAGAGAGGAAATATTAATGTTAAAAGTATAAATTAGTTAATATTAAACAAATTCTTTGCGATGATAGAATTACATTTCTGTTTATTTAATTACTGAAAGGTATTTATTAACACTGTTTCATTTGTATATGAAATTTCGAATAGTTTAATGATTATAATTGTTGGGTGTCATTGAGTAAGTGATATAATTATACTCTTGAAATGTATAGCTGGTTACTACAGATTCTCACAGGAAATAAAAATCAGATTTGATAAATATGAATTGAGTTGGTACTCAAATGGAAGGCGAAAATGGGGCAGCATAAGTAATTCATGGAGATAATTCATACGAATATAAGTACAGCACACCGTACCGTGAACTTAACTCGAGATGTGATATGGATGATGATGATGATGATGATATGAGTGACTTATTTATTGATGGTGGAATGAGTGCGAGGTCCAATGCTGAAAGTTACCCAGCAATTCTACGTTAATTGTTTGAGGGAAAAACTCCGAAAACCCCTACCAGATAACTTGTCCCAACCGGGATTTGAACCCGGGCTTGCTTGTTTCACGGTCAGATGTGCTAACCGTTACTTCATAGCTGTGGACACTTTAAGAAAGTTTAGTGTGCGCAGACATCTAATTTCATAAATATAGATTAAGTAACATTAATTAGATTGTCAGTATCACCTTAAAGCTTCTATTCAATTTGGTTTAATACTTCTGTTAATTCAATTTTGAATCCCTTTCTCTCCACTTCATCATAAATAACATTTGTTTTCTCTGTACTTCGTCATTAAAAATTCCTATGATGGAACACTTACTAGAAGCTTCATGGAGCAGTGTGTACTATTAGATGAGGCACAGAGATAAGCTATTTGCTTATATAGTGCGATTTAATTCTCTTCCATCTGGCATCCTCGTGGTTTCTATTGGGTGAAAACACGGTCTCTCTGGGACTGAATGATCGGATTTCCGCTGTTTATTAATTTGATTTAGGATTTTCTGCCGTTTGTTTCGACTTAATATATCCAATATTTGAAGAGAGACTTTAAGTAAATAAGGGTCTAAAAGCAATTTTCATGAAAATTGTGTTCTTACTGGAATAAATTTATATATAGTATGTAGCAATGTAACATAAAATAAGAATAGAAGTCCAAACTCGTTCCTTTACCGTTTTATTTGGCGTTAATATGTTGCGTAACTTGTAAGTGGCAATAACTTGAAAGCAAATTATGTTTTTTTCTCGAAAACTTCAAAATTGCATTTTTATTTTCATTGTAAATTGTATATGTTGGATTTTCTGTGGATCTAATAATTTCAGTTTCTTCAACTAAAATCAAACACGTTAACATAATTTTATTCTTTACTTTTAGCTTGAAATTAGATCACTGACTTTTATCATTTCTTAAAAAAAAAAAATAAATTACCATAAAAGATGTGCGTCATAAATGAGAACAGCAGGATGCCATGGGAATTAAAATACAACATTTTTAGTCAACATTTATTCCATATTACTTAAAATTTCGGGAGCGTAAATAAATATGTTTATAATAATTAATATTTAAATTATGTACAAATATCTTTATGAAAACTACTTTGGAATTATGATAAATGTAGAATACATAACGAAAAATTATACATTTGTGAAATGGTTCTTTCTGAGAATATTCACATTTTTTCTCTTGTTTGTGTGAAAGAATTCAGTGGTGAATACTATGACCAAATCCTCCATGGCATGCGAGATCATGACCAAAGCTGTGACCATCCAAACCATCGCTGAAACCTCCTTCATGTCCCTTGATGAACACTGCTACCTTCTTCTCCACCACCACTGGCACCTTCACTGGATAGGGATGAGAAACTGGAACCTTCACTGGGTAGTGTGTGGTGCAGGGACGGGAACCTTCACAGGAACTTTCACAGGATACGGAACTGTCTTCTCTACAGGGTAGGGGATTTTCTTCTCCATGTACACGGGATGGAGTTTGGGCAGTTTTGATCCACGTAAAACAGGACTAACGCAAAAATATTTCTTCCAAGTAATAAGAAAATTATATTAGGTATTTTGGTCGGTAGTTTAATGTAACATATACATCTGTTGCCCTGGCGACCACGTGTTGAAATGTATGTACACTACCCAAACTTCTGACACTTAACACATCTTTTCAACCTGTTTGCATATTTAAAATTCACAATGGTAAAAAATTGGACTGATGTAAATATTTTAAAATTAATTCTAAATAACCTATGTTGTCTAAAGTTAAATTAATATATCCTTTGTTTCAATTTTAGTTTTGAATTAGCAGAGTACAGTTCCTAAAGAGAGAAATAGGAAAGTAACTTCATATTCATTGGATCTAAAACTTAGCGTAAGAAATACACAATTCAACAAACTGATGTACGCAATAAGTTACGGCAATTAGTTGATGAGTTCCTATCAGAACATTTCAACAACATATTTTGAACTTGTATTAACATTCAATTTATTCACATTTTTGTAGATATAAATGTTTATAAGAACAACTGGAAAACAATAACAATTTCACTCAACAAAATATTCTTAATAAAGTAACGATTCGAGATACTTTTCATAAAAATTAATGATGACCACCGAAATCGATTTCGGCGTGACCTCCAGAACCTCCAAGATCGTGGCTTTCACCTTCATGACCCTTGATAAACACAGGGACTTTCTTCTCCACCACAACCGGAACCTTCACTTCATAAGGTTGGGGTACGAGCACCTTAACAGGGTAGGGCTTCGGTACATGAACTGTGTGAGGGACAGGATATGGGACCTTCACGGGAACCTTCACTGGATAAGGTACTTTTTTCTCAACAGTGTAAGGAATCTTCTTCTCTACATACACAGGATAGGGTTTTGGTACGGAAACTGGGTAGGGTTTCTTCACAGTCACTGTGTAAGGTACTTTGACAGGGACTGGAACTTTCTTTTCAACTTCGACTTTGTAAGGTTGAGGAACGAGAACTTCAACTTTCTTAGTGATGATGGTGGCTTTGACATGAGATTCGTGGTGAGTTTTACCACCTCCAAAACTATCTCTCCCGAAAGAGTGACCTCCCAGAGACAGACCTACCCCGTGTTCTCCTAGTGACAGACCTCCTCCATGACCTCCTAGTGATGAACTTCCGTGACCACCCGATGACAGACCACCTCCATGACCTCCTAGAGATAAACTTCCGTGACCACCCGATGACAGACCACCTCCATGACCTCCCAGTGAGAGACCACTTCCATGACCTCCTAATGACAGACCACCTCCGTGACCTCCCAGTGAGAGACCACTTCCATGACCTCCTAGTGACAGACCTCCTCCATGACCTCCTAGTGATGAACTTCCGTGACCACCCGATGACAGACCACCTCCATGACCTCCTAGAGATAAACTTCCGTGACCATCCGATGACAGACCACCTCCATGACCTCCCAGTGAGAGACCACTTCCGTGACCTCCTAATGACAGACCACCTCCGTGACCGCCTGATGACAAATCACCGCCGTGACCACCCGATGACAATGAGATACCACCTCCGTGATTTCCAAGGGAGAGCCCACCTCCGTGTCCAAAGTTTCCGC
The DNA here is from genome assembly GCF_040183065.1 of Periplaneta americana. Lineage (NCBI taxonomy): Eukaryota > Metazoa > Arthropoda > Insecta > Blattodea > Blattidae > Periplaneta > Periplaneta americana. Next base: position 70,265,207 of record NC_091120.1, on the reverse strand, counting down.
CCCCGTATCCTAGATCGTGAAGACCTCTTTTTTCCGTCACCTTGTCCTTCTTCTGATCATCTGCCAGAACTAAGGACGCCGCCATCATCAGGATGGTAGACTTCTGTTAATAAGAACATTTAATAATTTATCTAATGTGTAATATTAAATAGAAGATTAATTGAAAGTAAATACTCTTCTTGTATGTTCTGCTAAGTTCTATAGACATTAACTTTGAAACTGTATTCACAAATAGTACGTAGTAGGATTACAGGTTGCTAAAATTGACCACTTCTTTAATGGCTGAAAATGGTATAAAACTTATATCCCAGAATATTTTTATATATAAGTCCTACGTTTAAGAATATTAAAGAAGTTGTATGAAATTGGAATTAAGTAATATTTCAGTTTCATCATAGTTACTTATTCAAAGATTCATCTGATGAATATATTGCGAAATTATATGAAGAAAATTAAAGGGTCTTAATAGATTATATCGAAATATCTGTATAATTAATTTTAATCTACTCAAATTAATTTTAGTTTTTCGTTACAGTAGTTGCGGAAATTCAAGTTCTTGTATTTTCTCTTTTAACATTCATTAGAAAAATTGTAAATCTCAGAGTTTCGTACTTACGAGAAGCTTCATATCGCCGTGTGTATGTATAGTTGAGGCACAGAGACGCTTCTGTCAGCTGTGTTGCAATGAGTGGCTTATATACTGAAATGTACGCTCTTGCACCTGGCATTTCTTCAATGCTTTCTACACAAGATGTAGCCTACACAAGGTGCGTCTGTGATGCAGAACTGATGTAATTCACGTTTTAATTGCATTGAAACTTGCATATTCACTTATACTTACCCTACTCCATCCTTAGGCTATTATTAGCTAATATAGTTGAATTTATTATTACAATTTGAAACACTGTTCTTTAAACAGCTGTTCAGCTAGAAAAATTATTCAAGATAACAAAATTGTTCCGTTGCGAAAAAAGTTGAATTCGTTATTTGACTGGTAAGATGTAGAGGTAGATCTAATTACAAAGTCCATTTGTTCTTCAAATTATATTACTGACTTGCAGCATGAGTCCCTTCGTTTCAGGTTTAATACTGGAGAAATGATATTTAGGACCGTGATGTTGATATACCGTTTTGAGTCTGTTTCTTCCAAACTTATATATTGCACTCATGTATGTCTCTTGTAACTAAAACTGAGGCCGGTGGAAACACATGTTAAATACTAAAGACCTTAGACACTGTTTCAGTTTGCCACCATCTTTTTAGAATGTGAATAGGATTATAGAAAAAAGTAATATCAAGATATATAAAGTGTATACAAAAATTGCAGCTTCACATAAATCCGCCATCGGTTTCTATCCTGAGCAAGATTAATCCAGTCCCTAGGATCACATCTCACCTTCCTCAAATCCATTTTAATATTATCCTCACATCTACATCTCGGTCGCCCCAAAAGATATTTCCCCTCCGGCCTTCCAACTAACACTGTACTTGCATTTCTATATTCGCCCATACGTGCTACATGCCCCTGCCCATCACAAACGTCTGGATTTAATATTCCTAATTCTGTCAGGTGAAGAATAGATAATAGGTTAGCAGATACATGGTCCAATACTGAAATGTGCCGTATTACGAAAATGTCCATAATGTGGTAACGTCCATTTATGTAAAATGTCCAAGCTCAGAAAATGTCCAATTACATAAAGTTCAACATTTAAATGTCCAAACTGGTCATGGGCCAGATCTGAAGAGGTCCAATTCTTAATTGAATATGATCCAATGCCTAAAATATCCAATTGGAACAAAGTTGTGTAAGATGTCTAGACTTACTAAAAATATATTACTAATGAATAGTGATTAAAAAAGTGTTACGGTAACTGTATTTAAATTAGTTCCGTTAATTTATTCAGAATTGTTATAACAAGGCACTGAAGTAATACATTAAAGTTCACCTTGATGACCATCATCTTCAGATTGTTGGTCAGAAAGCAATTTTAGGCGGAAAGAAATTGCTCTTAAGCAGCGAGGTATATCATTCTCGTCTTTGAATTACTGGATCTGGTTACAAGATTTTCCACTTGTTGATTGTGAAGGTATTTTCTGCTCAGTGGGTGTTTAATATTTCCATATCCACCTAATAATTGTGTCACCAATACTTCCGTTTCATTCTACTGTTATTTTAAATGTTTTATAAATCGCCATATATTTACATGGTGAGATGTAACATTTTGCATTTTGGAATTTTTTTTTTTTTTTTTTGCAGGTTGGACTTTTTTTCTCTATTGAACATTTTAAATTTGGACATTTCTAATTTTGGACTTTTTGTTTATGGACTAAATATAATGGAGAATATGTATTTGGACTTTCCCGTACGGACCTTTTCGTTTGGACCTTGTCTCTGAGAATGGAAGAATATTATGCTTGCAGTTCTGCTCTGTGTAACACTCTCCATTCCCTTGTAATTGCAGCCCTGTTAGCCCCAAATATTTCCCTCAGCACCTTATTCTCGAACTACCTTAACCTCTGTCAAAGTGAGAGTCCAAGCTTCACAATCATTCAGAACAATTGGTAATATAACCATCATCATCATCATCATCGTCAGCAGCATGGCTTAGGCCAGCGTTTCTCAAACTATGGTCCGCGGACAGCCTGTGGTCCTCGAGGTCTACCCTTGTGGTCCTTCATAAAGCACAGAAGAGAAAATAAAATTTAAACGAATTGCGTATCACACTATAGCTGAAAATCTCAGAGTTTGGAAATGACAAATGGCAATCGCCTTTCACTTTTTCTTCCAGTACTGACATTTTATGAAATGTATTACCCTACCCGTCTACCGACTTCCCACTCTACTCTCAACAGCAAAAGAGGGATTTAAAGCACTATGAACGTAGTGTTTCTCGCCATCTTTTCCCTGCACATCAGCTGATGACATGTGGCAAAGTACATTGGCATATATTTCGGATGTATTCTCAAAACTAAAGAAAATAATTCTCCCTCTACAAGGTAATTCTTTGACTGTTCTCAATGCGCATGAGAAAAAAATGTTCGAGAGGAAGCTTGGTTTGTAGGTCAGTTCCGTAAAACAGAGGATTTTTTCACCATTTCCAACCCTAGAGTCGTTTTTGGTTGAAAATGATTTCGTTTTTGGAAAAGAATTATGCAATGACATATGTTCGCATCTCGAAACTCTGAGGTCACAATTTGAAACTTATTTTCTAAGTAAATATGACGAATTTTCATGGTTTCGTGATCCCTTTCATTGCAGTATTGAAAATAACAAACTTTCATTGTGTGAAAGAGAACAGTTAATTGAACTCTCAAATGACACCCAACTTAAAATGAAATTCCAAGCGGAAGGTATGGTTAATTTTTGGACCTCATCACAAGTCAAAATAAAATATAGTGAACTGTACAATAGTGCTTTACATATTATAATTCAGTTTGCTTTTACGTATCTGTACAGAATTCGACTCGATGTATGTGACGATCTCCGGCTTAAGCTTACCAGCAAACATCCAAATATAGAATTATATGCAGAGTCGGCAGGTTTATCCATTTAATTAATGTGAGTGCCGACATTAATTTATTGTGTTTAGTTAATAAGGTAAAGATTATCCAAAATATAATAACCTTGATTTATTAAAAAACAAAAATGAAATTTCTTCTATTAACATTAACTTATTAGTTAATACTAATATAGGCCTAAAATTAAATGAATTAAGTTAATTTTAATTAATTAACTCTGTTTTAAAAAATATATGTATACTTACTTACTTACAAATGACTTTTAAGGAAACCGAAGGTTCATTGCCGCCCTCACATAAGCCCGCCATTGGTCCCTATCCTGTGCAAGATTAATCCAGTCTCTACCATCATATCCCACCTCCCTCAAATCCATTTTAATATTATCCTCCCATCTACGTCTCGGCCTCCCCAAAGGTCTTTTTCCCTCCGGTCTCCCAACTAATACTCTATATGCATTTCTGAATTCGCCCATACGTGCTACATGCCCTGCCCATCTCAAACGTCTGGATTTAATGTTCCTAATTATGTCAGATGAAGAATACAATGCGTGCAGTTCTGCGTTGTGTAACTTTCTCCATTCTCCTGTGACTTCATCCCGCTTAGCCCCAAATATTTTCCTAAGCACCTTATTCTCAAACACCCTTAACCTATGTTCCTCTCTCAGAGTGGGAGTCCAAGTTTCACAATCATACAGAACAACCGGTAATATAACTGTTTTATAAATTCTAACTTTCAGATTTTTTGACAGCAGACTAGACAGTATATGTATATGTATATGTATACTGGTATTAAAATATGCTACAAAAATGATAAATTTGCTTTCGAAGGGAACAAGAGTAAAGTGGTCCGCGGAACTGTTCTGACTTTAAAAAGTGGTCCCCACTTAGGGGGCTGGCTTAGGCCTTCGGCCTGTTCGGGCTTCAAGTATTGTTCTTAGGTGAAATATTATAATAATATGTTATAATTGTATTGGATTTTTATATAATATTAAAATTTACAGCTTGAAATACTAAAATATTATTCAATGTTAATTAAAATTGATCTCACCATCGTTTACATGGACGTCCTCGGTCTCTTCTACCCTTAGGGTAATAATTCAATAACACTCTTGGGAATCGATATTCATTCATTATTTCCACATGTTCTAACCATTTATCTGATAGTTTTCTATTCTGGAAATAATATCTTCTTCTTATTATTCTTGTTCTTCTTCTTATATCCTCACTTTGTCTTTGATCAATAAGCTGACATGCCGCCACCGGTCTTAAAAAACGCATCTCGGCTACTTCCAGTCTTTTTTTTTGGGGGGGGGGGGTCAACGTCCAACATTCAGATCCTTACATAAGGGTTTGGATCGCCATTATATTGTAAAACTTTAAGATAGTCTCCTTCCTAACCATTCCAGTCGGGGTTCTTCTTAGAGTTCCACTTATATGTTGGAATCTTTGTAACTTACCATTGATATCTCGTCCTGAATTATGTCCCACGTTGAAACCTAGATATTTGAAATACATTACTTGTTCTACTATCATGCCGTTGATTAGTATTTTGCTTCTAAGAGGATATTTTCCTTTAAAAGCTGTTACCTTTGTTTTCTTCTCCGAAATTTTCATATTATATTCACCAACAACTATGTTTAACTTATATGTTGCTCTTTGTAGACCATCTTCCGAGTTTACTATTAATACCTGAAGGTCGGCATAGAGAAGAGTATCGATTTCTATATTGTTAACACAAAAATTATTTTTAAGTTCGTTTATCCATCTGTTAATGATGTCGTCAATGTAAGTTATATATTGAACAGTGCGGGTGATAATGGACACCCTTGTCTTACTCCTTGATTTATGACCCTTTTAGTATTATTCCTTTTCCCGTTTATTTCAATCATTATTTGATTTTCGTGATATAGGCTCTGTATTGCTCTCACTAAATGTTGAGGATAGGTTTTTATCGTTATATTCCAAAGCTTGTTTCGATTTGGTAATATAACCGTTTTATAAATCCTAACTTTCAATTCTATTGAAAGCAGATTAGATGACAAAAGCCTCTAAACGAATAATTGCAGACATTTCCCATATTTATTTTGTGTTTAATTTTCTCTCGATTGCTATTTAAATTTGTTATTGTTACTCAAAGATATTTGAATTTTTCCACAGTTTCAAAGAATAAATTTCCTACCTTGATATCTCTATTTAGTACTATGTTCTGGTCATGAGACATAATCATACACTTTGTTTTTTCCGGATTTACTTCCAAAACTATCTGATTACTTGCTTCAAGTAAAATTCCCGTGTTTTCTCTATAGTTTGTGCATTTTTCCTAACATATTCACGTCATCCGCATACACAAGCAGCTGATGTAACCCGTTCAGTTCCAGACACGCTTTGTTTCCATGGAATTTCCTAACGGCATACTCTAGAGTAAAGTTAGAAATAAAAGAGACATAATATTATATTACGTATATAATGTGTTTAACGTTGGCTACGACTCCTGTCTTGTGCTCGGAAAGACCTGGGTTCTATTCTGACTAATCCTCACTTGGATTATCAGTAGTTTTCCGAGTCTTTGCGTATTAATGTCAAGAAAGGGCTTATTGCAAGAAATCATGATCCGCTGCTTCCCAATCTGTAATTTCTCGTTACATGTTAATTTATATTTCATTCATCCATGTAGCTTGACTGATCTATTATATTAAGTTAGACAGCCATTAGATAAGAACGATTCTGAAACATAGTTGTGCTATACTGGAAGCTTTTATACGTAGCCTATAATTACCATGTTCTAATAAAAGTAATAAATTGGATTGTCTTCTTCACTATAATTTCTCTGTTCCTAATAAAAATACAAACTCTGAGTCACAACAACTTCTCAATATTACTTCATGACATAGTCACCTATATTTACAGTGCAGCTAAAAATTAAAGATGAATTCAACTGTCGCGTATGGACTTCAACCAGGACCTGTAGTCTCCCGATAGAGGGGAGAGTAGTCATCGATGAATCGTTGCTTTCAATGGACCGTTGCCACATTCTTGGTCATATTGACTGCGTAAGCGTGAAATGTCATCTCAAGGCTTCCCTCTCGTATATATCACTCCTGAGTTGTGTTTGGTGGCGGCAGCAAACACGTGGACTGAACAAGAAGCTCAGTTACGTTTTTGTTATTTTTACTATAATTTTAAAGTATAGAGCACATTAACTTAATGACATTAAGTTACGAAGTGACATATATAGCTGGAAGCAGTGTTCTGTCTGCTTCCTTTTCAGTTGTATATTCATAAATTTTGTATAACCTCTTCAGCGCTCTTGGAGTATGATTACAAAATGGCGAAGTCGCTATGATTTTTCCAGCTGGAGTTCCCATTGACTGGACTGCATTTTAAAATGGATCATTCTTGGAAACCAATTCCGTTCAGGAAGCAATCACATTCAAGACTCCTGGTTTTGTTTCATGTATGAAGAAACCATCGAGGAAAATATGATTCAGTGTGTGTCTTGCAGGAAATGGGTACATGAAGCTTGTGCAAATGTTAGGCGTAGTGAAAAGAAATACATTGTGTGGCATGTGTGTCTTGAAAAGGAAGACTGCTTTACCTACAGTATAAGAATAATATCAGACTCCAGAAAACAATCTCATATGTACAATCACATCATTATGTTGCTGTCATCTAATTTAAAGTTGTACGCTAACATTTTCAACTACTGTATTAGCTAATTTGAAATAGCCTAAAACTTCAAAACATTGAAATGACAAGGACTGTTCTTTTAATGACTTTGTTTCAAAATACGATTACAATTGGATTAAAAGTAACTTCAACATCCATTAATCGAATCTATGTTTCTTCATTGTTATGATTTGTCATTTGTTGACATTATTTTGAGATGTTTATAAAAATTTTCTTTTGGTCCATTCATGATAACATGGTGGTCCATTCATAGAACCCTGTCGCCTTCATTGAACCAATAGCCGAATTTTCAATGAGTTAATCTTTTAACAGATATAAATAGGATGTGACCCTGAAACTTCATTTTATGTTTCCTTATTAGTAATGCAATTGTTCCAGCCTATGAACAGAATTTTAAGGCATTGCCTATGTTAGATAAAATAAGAAATCGTTAGCTCGTCTGTTGATGGCTACTTTCCCCTATGTGATCTTTGTACCCCCAGACACCACTCTTAGTGAAGTTAGGTGGTCATGACGCTATTTTGCTCCAATTTGCAGGATTTTTTTTATTTTACGACTCTTTTTCAACTGCTTTAGTCCAGGATGTACAACTTATGCTTATTAATAAATTTCAGGCGAAGGAAAGTGTTTAAGTCAGTGATGCCACCCGTACCATAATTTAACTGATTGTACCATGTCAAAAATACCAAATTTCCTTACTAGTAAAAAGATTTGAAAATTCTGTTTCCTACTCTGTTCAGTTTAATGCAATGTAGCAATTGACAGATGTATTTCATTAATGTTGTTGCAGTTCAAGTTTTGGCTGTAAATTTGAATTAAACAAAGCCGAGAACTCGCCCTTCATCAATGACAGAGTTATTTAGTTTAGTTTAACAAAGGCCTTCTTCCTGTTATTTTTCACTATTGAGATTCATTAACTTTCAGTGACTGCAGTAATTTAATCAGAATTCCGTGCATAGACCTTATCAGTTTTTCACAGTGAATAGTGTACTTTTAATTGCTGCTATGGATTCTAGTTAAGATAATCGACCCATAACATACACACAAAAAAATTACACAGTTTGAAGATACTGCAAAATATGAATATCCAAAATATCGAAAACATAATTATATTATAGAATTTGTTGGGAAAATCAACGTGACTTCAAACCCTGGTTGAAACCTGTATTCAAGACCTCTGTAAACTGTGTAATGATTCGACGAGAACATATATTTCTTTTGTACGCAGTCACCTGAAATCGAATATGGAGCCATCTCATCAACATTTAATTTTATTAGGAAAGTATGTTATTATAAAATAATAGCTACTCGTATATCTGTTGTTTTTAATTACATAAAAAATGTTGTAAAATATTTGTTCTCACAAATAAGGGAAACAAATTCTCGCACACAACAAATGTCTGTTTTTATATAATTTTATTATTGTCGTACCATAAAATACCATAAATTAGAAGTGTTCGTACCATAATGAGTGGTTGACAGGTTCGTATCACTGGTTCAGGATAAGAAACAAAACACACAATGTGTAATTCACAGCGAAGTAACATTAGGTGGCTTTGATCATCGCTTGGAAAATTTTATTTAAAAATTCATTCGGCGAAATTTAAAAGAAGGGAGACTTTCTTATCTTCAGTTGTGTATATTTGTTAAATTTAGTCATATAAGCCTAATATAAGTGTGGTATTACACGAATTTCAATTTAGTCATCCCGTACAAAGGCGCCCAATTTGTGAGTGGGTCCTGTATAATATGTTTAACGGAGAAATATACTCGATTTCACATTTTTTTTATTTTATTTTGGCGAGGCTTGCTTGCATCTCCAACAATAATATTATGTGAACTCACTAAAAGTTATTGGAACGCGAATAACGTAGTAATTTTTTCCTTAATTAATTAAGATAATTATTTGATGATTTCTTATCAAAAGATTTCAACCACAAGCTTCGAATTTGCATTAACATTCATTTTATTCACATTTTTATACATAGGTTATAAATGTTCACAAGAAAAACAGACAAAACAGTAACAACTTCACTCAACAAAATGTTATTAATAAAATAATGATTTCAGACACCTTTCAGAAAAATTAATGATGACCGCCGAAGTCGATTTCGTCGTGACCTCCAGAACCTCCAAGACCGTGGCTTTCACCTTCATGACCCTTGATAAATACAGGAACTTTCTTCTCCACCACAACCGGAACCTTCACTTCGTAAGGTTGGGGTACGAGAACCTTAACTGGGTAGGGCTTCGGTACATGAACTGTATGAGGAACAGGATATGGGACCTTCACGGGAACCTTCACTGGATAAGGTACTTTTTTCTCCACAGTGTAAGGAATCTTCTTCTCTACATACACAGGATAGGGTTTCGGTACTGAAACTGGGTAGGGCTTCTTCACAGTCACTGTGTAAGGAACTTTGACAGGGACTGGAAATTTCTTTTCTACTTCGACTTTGTAAGGCTGAGGAACGGGAACTTCAACTTTCTTAGTGATGATGGTGGCTTTGACATGAGATTCGTGGTGAGTTTCTCCACCTCCAAAACTGCCACTTCCGAAAGAGTGACCCCCTTCAAAGCTGATGTGTTCATGGCCTCCCAGTGACAGACCTCCACCGTGTCCTCCTAGTGACAGGCCTTCGTGGCCACCCGATGACAGACTACCTCCGTGACCACCCGATAACAGACCTCCTCCATGACCTCCCAATGAGAGACCACTTCCATAACTTCCCAATGACAGACCACCTCCGTGACCACCTGTTGACAAATCACCGCCGTGACCACCTGTTGACAATGAGATACCACCTCCGTGACTTCCAAGAGAGAGCCCACCTCCGTGTCCGAAGTTTCCGCCCCCGTATCCTAGATCGTGGAGTCCTCTTTTTTTTTCCGTCACCTTGTCCTTCTTCTGATCATCTGCCAGAACTAAGGACGCAGCCATCATCAGGACGATACACTTCTGTCAATAAAAACATTTAATAATTTATGTAATGTGTAATATGAAATGGAAGATTAATTAAAAGTAAATACTCATCTTGTATGTTCCACTAACTTCTACAGACATTAATTTTAAAACTGTATTCACAAATAATACGTAGTTGGCCTACAGGTTGTTAATGTATCCCAAAAATATTCTTTTATAAGTCCTAGTTGTAAGAATGTTAAAGAAGTTGTATCAGGTTATACTGTAGTTAATGAATAATTCAGTTTTATCATACTTATTTAAGGATCCATATGATGAAAATATTGGAAAATTGTATGAAGAAAATTAAAGGGCCTTAATAGTTTATATCAAAATATCTGTATAATTAGTTTTAATGTACTCAACTGAATTTTATTATTTCTGTATAGTAGTTACAGAAATTTATATTCTTAGAATTTCTCTTTTAACACTCGTTAGAAAAATTGTAAATCTAAGAGCTTTGTACTTACGAGAAGCTTCATATCGCCGTGTGTATGTATTGTTAAGGCACAGAAATGCTTCTGTCAGCTGTGTTGCAATGAGTGGCTTATATACTTCGATGTACGCTCCTGCATCTGGCATATCTTCAATGCTTTCTGCACAAGATGTAGCCTCCACAAGGTGCGTCTGTGATGTAGAACTGATATAATTCACGTTTTAATTCCATGGAAGCTTGCATATTCACTTATACTTACCTTGCTTCTTTCTTATGCTATTACTACTAGCTAATATAGTTGAATTTATTATTAGAATTTAAAATACAGTTCTTTCACAAGCTGTTCAGCTAGAAGAATTATTCGTGATAACAAAAATTGTGCGGTTGCGAAAAAGAAGTTGAATTCGTTATTTGATTAGTAGGATGCAGAGGTAGATCTAATTATACAGTCCATTTGTTCTTCAAATTATATTACTGATTTGTAGCATGGGTCCCTTCATTTCAGGTTTAATACAAGAGAAATGAAACTTGGGACCGTGAAGCTTAGTCTGTTCCTTCCAAACTTATATATTGCACTCTTGTATGTGTATTGTAATTAAAACTATGGCCGATGGAAACACATGTTGAATACTAAAGACCTGAGACACTGTTTCAGATTGCCACCACCTTCTTAGAAGTGAATGAGATTATAGAAAAAAATAATATCAAGATATATAAAGTGTATACAAAAATTTCACCGACAAAATTTACTAAAGTAATTGCTGTACTAAAGACGGGCAATTTTCAACTATGTCATTCCTAATATTTGTGTTAATGTGTGATAGGTATGTTGGTTCCTTGGTGGCTTCATCCGCTACTTCTTGTCCATATATTTCTTGGAATGATTCTTTGCAAATAATTGTGATATATTTTATTTCTTATTACAATTTGTTTATATTTGGATTACATTTTGTGGAAATAAAATAGGCATTTAATTGTTAAGTTGCTCTTTTGAAATCTATAGAGAAAATGTAGGAGTTTCACATCTTGATATGGTGGAATCCAAATTATTTTGATATTGCATTTCTTATTAGAAAGTGTTTACTTGTTTATTGCTTTGGTTAAAAAAGAAAATACATTTTTCATAGCTAATATTGCACTTTTAGAATCTGTGGAGATAATGTAATGGTTTCGCAATTTGATGTGATTTAATCAAAATTTATTACAGAATAATACATTTCTAATATTTTATAAAAGTGCAACTAGGTAAATGAATGAAAAATTTGGTGTGTTCAGCCAAAAGTCCAGGGATCGATACCCGTCTCGGAACAATTTCTCCCTTAAAATTGTTCAAGTCTGCTTCACAGGGAGCTTTTACTGAAAGCTAGATTTACATAGGGAATTGATTGTTTATCCTTCTGAGCCCTGAAAGGGGAGTTACAAAGGTTTAAGTGCATATAGAACTTTGTCAAAGAAACCTTTACAATAATTGAATAGGTATATCCGTCAAATTGCTGATCAAAATCACAATGCTATAATTAGCAAAATATTACAACATTTACAATGTTAAACGTTTTCAGCAAAACTGCCATATTGAGAACTCGTAACAATACAAGAATATGAATACTTCATCATAGTACATATCATATTAATCAAAATAGCTTTTTATTCACTATTAAAAAAAGTATTAGTTACAACTAAAGATTATAGATATAATAAACAAAAAAAAATAAACACTCTAAATCGATGTTGAAAAGACAACATTACGGCATCAACTATAAAATAACATTGAATTGTGACACTATCTCATAAAAAACGTATTTTATTTATTGCTGGCTGAGTAGTAACTTATGTCTTGCAGAGGAATGAATGGAATATCTGCTTTGACGTTCTTTTTTAAATCCGATAGTTAAACCTTCTTCTTTTGGATTTTTGGTTTGATATTCAAAACACTTCTTAATCCTATGGAACAACTTCAACACTTCTTCTCTGCGTCTCATTAAATTTGATATTATCATATGATGAAAAAAAAGTGTAACGGAGAAAAATTGTCTCCGGCACCGAGATTTTAACCCCGGGCTTTCAGCAACTTTTTCTTGTTCAACTGTCTCATGAGTTAATAATTTGTATTTGATTTCATGATATGTTTTTTTTTTTAACTTCACACTAGCCACTTGGGAGAATGGAACAGTCTTGTAATTTAACAGCTTTACAGTTTCTGAAAAATTCTCGAAATCTTCTAGTCTCATTTGTATTACCCGATAAGAGTTACACAGTTTCTGAAAAATTCTCGAAATCTTCAAGTCTCATTTGTATTACCCGATAAGAGTTACGACAGTTCACCCGTTTCAACAGTCTTATGAGACCTATTGGGAAGTAAAAATCTGTGATGTTCATGGTTTTTTCTGTGCTCCTATGTGCATTATCCACCTCTTGTATGCAGGAGTGCCTTGGCATAGAGTAATATTTCATAGTGACAGATGATACACTTCAGTTGTCCCTTAAGAAATGCAGGATTGCATTTGACACAATTGTGTTTCGATTCTGTGGCACAAATAAATCGGACCGGGTAATCAACTTGGTGATATATTTTTTTTCATTCGTACATTCAACATTTTAAACATGCCACTTGCAATGCCATTTCCAGAACGGCCTGCTATCATCTCTGGCCATATTGCGCAGTGTACTTGTTTGGTAATTGGATAGTAAGCAGTTAAATTATATATATATATATATATATATATATATATATATATATATATATATATATATATATTTAACTTCCTTAAATAAAAAAAGTAACTGATGTTTGCACGGGGGCACATAATTACATTTTGTAAATCGAATAGTAGAACAAGCTTGTCACTTTATCTTTTTCTCCTTTCTGCTCGCATTGCATTCTTCATTGTCTCATACCTATCATATTCTACTTTAAATTCTTCAGTATTTTCAGCTACTTTTATATTTTCACATAAGTCACATCTGTGACTTTTTGGAACATGAAAATCGATATTGTACTCAGTGATAAATATGTTATAGCAGAGAGGCTCCTTTACTGGTTTAACGTTTTATTCACCACACGTTTCTTTATATAAATCATACATCTTGGAACTATTCCAAGAGATCCTAAGCGGACACGAAGAGAAAGACAGAAAACAGAAAATATTGGAAAAGGCTGAAATTGCAATGAAAGATCTACCTTTGGCCAGAACACTATGAATGAATAAATGAATACTGAATTAGATGATATCACCCTAATGAGAAATGTGACTTTGATTGTTTTCCCCGTGTACTCTTCATTTATTTTTCATATATGTCTAAAACAATAACACTGCTGGAGTCGTAAAGAGGCCTTTATGAATGTCCGGGAAACTACGACTAGTAGACGAAGTACTTCAAAGATTTAATGAAATTTCTGCTATTACAAGATCGATAACAAAACTGTAAAATATTTTGGAGAAAAATATCTGCGACATTCCTTATTTCCGATATAATACACCAGTCATCATGTGGCATAGAGAGAAGCATTTCTCGATACAATGTTTAAGTAATAACAGGAGAATTTTTTTTTGCCTTCTACACTATATCAATATGTGTAACTCACAAATTATAAGGGAATCAGTATTAAGGGAGCATTATTTTATTTCAATTTTTCAGTTTATACTAAATAGTTTTGAGAGAATGAAACGTTATTTTCGGGTGTTTGATATTAAATGTAGAATATATGAAAAATATATCTTATAAACAACTTTGTGCAGCACATTAATGTAAAGTAAATTTCAGTCTTACTTCTTTGACGTAATTGTACTCGAGACTGAACGTTTCCCTTTACCTCCCCAACCTTCGACGTACACCGAATAGAGTACAAACTATAGTCGGATATGGCTCAACTTAACATACTTTGCAACCGCTCTCGAAGCATAGTAATCAGTAGACTTCGTGGAATTGCCATGGGAATCGTAAGGTTTACTGAGCACGCGGTATGGACTGTATAAGAAGGGGACGTACAACGGATGGAGTATACCTCTGATGTAAGCACTGAGCAGTATACTGCGGTTACAATAAAACCTGTATCCTGCATTCAAGAAAATAATGAATGATCTTTGAAGTAGGAAATGTCTAAACATGTAAATACACAATTATTTTATAGTGAGATATATTATCTTTTAAAATTTAATGTAAGATGCATCATCCTTGAATATGTGCATTGCAGTGAAGAGTTACGTACATTTTGAGCGACTACAAAGTAATCTCCTCCGATGGTCACTTAAACAGTTTTTATATTGGGAAATGTACGTTCAACATCACACGATGTAATACGTGCATATTTGAAGAACGGAGAGTCACTACTTTTTAGTACACCAACTTCAGACGTCTTGTCGTGACCTGATAGTACATCATTTATAATACGAAGTTGTGAATAGGCAGAATTTTTAGCAATAATGTTTCTCAACTTACATTTCACTTTTTCTGAAATTAGTGAATTGTTATTTTGGATAAAGATTTGTGATACTTTATCCACTATATTAAGGGCTTCTGAGAGTTGTAGTTTAGGCGATTCTAACAGGATGATGCTTTTGGACACGATTTTAAAATTAGAATCAATGAACAGAATATCTTCCAATAGCTGTTCAGAAGGCAATGATTTTACAGCTGCAACAGCGGAACTGTCTGTGCTATCCAATGCATCAATTACCTCCATTATTTTGCTGTAATGTTCTGCATAATAATTAACAGAATCCAACCACGTTCCCCACCGTGTCATGACTGGCTGCGGAGATAAGGGTGTTCCAGGGGCAATTGTTTGTAACAGCCTCTATAGTAGTTACGGAAATTGATGTTCTTGGATTTTCTCTTTTAATACTCGTTAGAGAAATTGTAAATCTCAGATCTTTTTACTTACGAGAAGCTTCATATCGCCGTGTGTATGTATTGTTAAGGCACAGAAATGCTTCTGCCAGCTGTGTTGCAATGAACGGCTTATATACTGCGATGTACACTCTTGCACCTGATATTTCTTCAATGCTTTCTACACAAGATGTAGCCTCCACAAGGTGCGTCTGTGATGCAGAACTGATATAATTCACGTTTTAATTCCATGGAAGCTTGCATATTCACTTATAGTTACCTTGCTCCTTTCTTATGCTATTATTACTAGCTAATATAGTTGAATTTATTATTAGAATTTAAAATACTGTTCTTTCACAAGCTGTTCTGCTAGAAGAATTATTCGTGATAACAAAAATTGTGCGGTTGCGAAAAAGAAGTTGAATTCGTTATTTGATTAGTAGGATGTAGAGGTAGATCTAATTACACAGTCCATTTGTTCTTCAAATTATATTACTGACCTGTAGCATGAGTCCCTTCGTTTCAGGTTTAATACTGGAAAAATGAAACTTTGGACCTTGAAGTTAATAAACCGTTTTGAGTCTCTTACTTCCAAACTTGGCACTCATGTATGTGTATTGTAACTAAAACTGGGACCGATTTATACAAATTTTAAATGCTAAAGACCTGAGACATTATTTCTTATTGCAACCACCTTTTTAGATGTGAGTAGGAATATAGAAAAAATAATATCAAGATATATAAATTGTATACAAAAATTTCACCGACAAAATATACCAAAATATTGCTGTTATAAAGACAGGAAATTTTGAAATATGACGTTTGTAATATTTGTGTTTATGAATGATAGGTATATTACTTCTTTGTTGGCTTCATCCGCTACTTCTTATCCATTTATTTCTTGAAGTGATTCTTTGCAAATTATTTTGATATTAGAAAGTGTTTGGATGTCGATTACGTTGTGTGGAAATAAAAATATGTATTTCATTGCTAGAGAAAATATAGATGTTTCACAACTTGATAAGGTGGAATCCAAATTATTTTGATGTTGCATTGCTTATTAGAAACTGTTTGCTTTTTGATTACTTTGGGTAAAAAAAAATACATTTTTCATAGCTAAAATTGCACATATAGAATCTGTATTGATAATGTAATGGTTTCACAATTTGATGTGACGGAATCAAAATATATCACAGAACAATACATTTCTAATATTTTATAAAAGTGTAACTATAGAATTTATTGAACAATTTGGTGCGTTCAGCCGAAAGACCCCGGGATCGATACCCAGCTCCATAACTATTTCACCTCTGAAATTGTTCGCGTCTGCTTCACAGGGAACTTTACCTGAAAGCTAGCTTGGCATAGGGAATTGATTGTTTATCCTTCTTAGTCCTGAAACATCTGTTGTTTCATTTTTAAATTTCAATATAATTCTACACTTGAAACAAAATTCACTGACATGAGGGAAAATGCTGAAAAAATTGTGCAGGTTAAATTTAGGGCACAAATGCAGATATATTATATACTACACTTCGGGACTCTGCACATATATCTTATATCATAATAATGTAGTATGAGGTATGGTACAGTATACTATACTCTCAGGACACAGGAGGGTATAAAAATCGTTGCTCATTGCGTCCTGTCACATAAATAACTTCATTGTTTTGTTTTACTTTGCCTCTCTCCCTCTCTGAAACAAAATTTTAATAACGCCCGGAATTGTCATCTTTAATAATTCGATACCAAATTTCACAATGAATTTTATTGTCCCTATAAATAGAATTCCATTGCACATTCTATCCCACCCCGTCCTGATAACTGAGGTACCAAATAGGCAACATTCTGCACAAACCATTAGTAGAGATACGAGTAGAATAGAGCTACTTGCGAGTCCCTTCAGTCCATTACGCTCAAGTGTACTATGAGTGCACTCAAGCTACTCGATTTAAATTAAATCTATTTTTGTTAATTTTGCTATGTTCCTTGTAAGGTTTGTAGTCTCTATTCTTCCGAATTCGATTCGTCACAATTAGGCCTGCCTAAGACCCGCATGATTTCCAGACTTTGAAGTGAAGCTCATTTTTGAAATTCATTTTTATTTTCAGGTGAGTTATGTGAATGTTTATGATTTAATTTTAATAAAGGTCACTTCTTCCTTTTCTGCTTTTCTTCTTCTTCTCCTTCTCTTCTTCGTCTTCTTCTTCCTACACGCGTTAGACATTATTGCCTGTAGCAATCTACAAATCTTGTTCATGCCACCGTCTTTTTGAGTCTTACTCTATTTATTTTCCCAATCGGTTCACAATTCTTAAAATTAAATGGTAGTCTCTCTATGTTCATTCTGGGCTTATCCACTTGGTTTTATACTCTTTAGTTTTGTCATTCAGATATATATATATATATATATATAATTACTTTTTATATTTTCAGTTCTTTTATGATCTACTCGTATTTTCTTATAGCCAGCAACTAATCTTAGAAATTTCATTTCATTTGCTACAAGTTTGGTTTTATTTTTCTCTGTCATGATCCAAGTTTCGCTCTCATATAATAGTTTATAAAACTTTAATTGTGTCTTTTCTTGCTTCATTATTCAAAAATCGTTTTATAGAGCTTTTAAAATAATTAGATACTTCCATGTTCTTCATTTGATCAGACTCTTTTTGATACGATATATTGCATCCTAAGTATTTCAATTCGGTAACTTCCTCCACAATATTATTTTCATTTATTATTCATAAGGTAATTTAATTCACTAACTTTTTCGTCGTAATTAACAGCCTTTAAGCATCTCGACGTAATAATTTCTTATAGACTGCTCTACATTCAGTAATACTCATTTTAATGTGTTTCTGTTTATGAAAGAGGTTTTAATTAAGAGACTGTAAAAATGAGTACAGTGTGATTAATATTCTATAGGTATATGATAAACAATAGTCCAAACCTGTGGAGTAACGGTCAGCGCGTCTGGCCGCGGAACCAGGTGGCCCGGGTTCGAATCCCGGTCGGGGCAAGTTATCTGGTTGAGGTTTTTTCCGGGGTTTTCCCTCAACCCAATACGGGCAAGTGCTGGGTAACTTCCGGTGCTGGACCCCGGACACATTTCACCGGCATTATCACCTTCATTCCAGACGCTAAATAACCTAGATGTTGATACAATAAACCAATAAAATAAAAATAATAAGTCCACTGTAACCTACCAATATTTGAGCCAGTGTTACAAACTTGCAAGTGCGACTTAGTCGATCGGCTAGTGATATGCTAATTAAACTGATAGTTTTAAATAATTTTCTCTTTTTGTTGGATGTTGCAATCCATTAAGTCCCTTTTATCCGGTGGGTCCATTATTCATTATTAAAATCATGTGAAATATTGTAAGGTTATGGCTTTCTATCACGACTAGATGCGGTAGTTTATGCCTACAATTTCCCTCTGGCATTGGGTGCCGCTGCAATTTTAACCAACACTGATGGTCTATTTCTGCTGAAAAGAAGAATAAATGTGGCAGAGAATGTGATTAAATGTGTGGATAATTGGAGTTAATGTTCTCACACATTGTATTTGGTTTGAGTGTAGGACGACAGCCGACTAGGGACATAGGAGAGATTGGTAATGTTGGTCGTGGTAAGAAGGAATATGTGAATTCATTAACTTGGTAGGAGGCGCAATTCATAATATCTTTCTGCACCATAAAGCGACATCTATGAGCCTATCAACTTCAGTTATTTGCTAACTTCATTACTATGTAATTCATTAGCGAAGTGTTGATCACTGTGTTGTAAATTATGTCCATTGAATAATTGTATGCGCAAAATATTTCGCTTATTAAATGTTGTCCTGGAAAATTATTGCAGGAGGCTTAGATTC
This sequence comes from Periplaneta americana, assembly GCF_040183065.1. NCBI lineage: Eukaryota > Metazoa > Arthropoda > Insecta > Blattodea > Blattidae > Periplaneta > Periplaneta americana. The sequence continues at coordinate 70,245,901 of NC_091120.1, read as the reverse complement.
TCAATAGAGAGAAAAATAGGGTGTTAAATTTTGCTTTCGCTGAAAATGGCCAGTGATCTACCTGGGTCCAACGATTCCAGACGTCAGACAAATATTACTGATTCTTGTAATACATTTATAACCCTGCTTTCCCTCCTCCTCTTCTATCGCCTTCAATGGCAACAATATATTTTGTATCTCCATCCTTTTCCTACGTTCCGTTTACTGTGAACAGTTTGAAATCCTAAAGAACAGGAACTTATGTTAATCGTATAGAATCGTATATCTTGGTGATTGAAAATTCTTAGGCAGTTGTGATCCACGTAAAATAGGACAAACACATAAATATTTCTTCCAAGTAATAAGAAAATTATATTAGGTATTTTGGTCGGTAGTTTTGTGTAACTTATAGATCAGTTGCACTGGCGACGACGTGTTGAAGTGTAGGGTTTACGTTCACTACCATAATTTCTGACACATAACACACCTTTTATAGCTGTTTGGATAGTTAAAATTCACAATGATAACAAATTGGATTGATGTAAATATTTTTAAATTAATTCAAAATAACCCTTGTTGTTTATAGTTAAATTAATATATTCTTTGTCTTAATTTTAGTTTTGAATTAGCTGAGTGGGGTTCCAAACTAAAGGAATAGGACAGTAACTTCATATTCGTTAGATCTAAAAATTATCGTAACAAACAGGCTACGTAACTAAACAAACTGACATACATATTAAGTTACGATAATTAGTTGATGAGTTCCTATCACAAGATTTCAACAACATATTTTTAACTTGTATTAACATTCAATTTATTCACATTTTTGTAGATATAAATGTTTACAAGAACAACAGGAAAAACAGTAACAATTTCACTCAACAAAATATTCTTAATAATGTAACAATTCCAGATACTTTTCAGAAAAATTAATGATGACGACCGAAATCGATTTCGTCGTGACCTCCAGAACCTCCAAGACCGTGGCTTTTACCTTCATGACCCTTGATAAACACAGGAACTTTCTTCTCCACCACAACAGGAACCTTCACTTCATAAGGTTGGGGTACGAGAACCTTAACTGGGTAGGGCTTTGGTACATGAACTGTATGAGGAACAGGATAAGGGACCTTCACGGGAATCTTCACTGGATAAGGTACTTTTTTCTCCACAGTGTAAGGAATCTTCTTCTCTACATACACAGGATAGGGTTTTGGTACGGAAACTGGGAAGGGTTTCTTCACAGTCACTGTGTAAGGAACTTTGACAGGGACTGGAACTTTCTTTTCAACCTCGACCTTGTAAGGTTGAGGAACGGAAATTTCAACTTTCTTAGTGATGATGGTGGCTTTGACATGAGATTCGTGGTGAATTTCACCACCTCCAAAACTATCGCTCCCGAAAGAGTGGCCTCCCAGAGACAGACCTACACCGTGTTCTCCTAGTGATAGACCTCCTCCATGTCCTCCTAGTGATGAACTTCCGTGACCAGCCAATGACAGACCTCCTCCATGACCTCCTAGAGATAAACTTCCGTGACCACCCGATGACAGACCTCCATGACCTCCTAGAGATGAACTTCCGTGACCACCCGATGACAGACCTCCTCCATGAACTCCCAGTGAGAGACCACTGCTGTGACCTCCTAATGACAGACCACCTCCGTGACCACCTGATGAAAAATCACCGCCGTGACCACCTGATGACAATGAGATACCACCTCCGTGGTTTCCAAGGGAGAGCCCACCTCCGTGTCCGAAGTCTCCGCCCCCGTATGCTAGATCGTGGAGTCCTCTTTTTTCCGTTACCTTGTCCTTCTTCTGAACATCTGCCAGAACTATGGACGCCGCTATCATCAGGGCAATAGACTTCTGTTAATAAAAACATTTAATAATTTATCTAATGTGTAATATGATATAGAAGGTTAATTGAAAGTAAATACTCTTCTTCTGTGTTCTTCTATTTTCTATAGACATTAATTTTAAAACTGTAGTCACAAATAATACGTAGTAGTCCTACAGGTTGTTAAAAAGGACTACTTCAGTAGCTGAAAATTATATATCGCAAATATATTTCTATAAGTCCTAGTTGTAAGAATGTTAAAGAAGTTGCAGAAAATTGTAGTTCTTGAATATTTTAGTTTTATCATACTTATTGAAATATCCACATAAAGAATATGTTGAAAAATTAAATGAAGAAAATGAAAGAGTCTTAATAGATTACATCAAAACGTCTGTGTAATTAATTTTAATCTACTGAACTTAATTTTAATTTTTCTCTATAGTAGTTGCGGAAATTCAAGTTCTTGTATTTTCTTTTTGAAATCTCATTAGAAAAATTGTAAATCTCAAAGCTTTGTACTTACAAGAAGCTTCATTTCGCCAGTGTACGTATTGTTAAGGCTCAGAGATGCTTCTGCCAGCTGTGTTGCAATGAACGGCTTATATACTGCGACGTACGCTCTTGCACCTACCATTTCTTCAATGCTTTCTACACAATATGTAGTCTATACAAGGTGCGTCTGTGATGCAGAACTGGTATAATTTACTTTTTGATTACATTGAAATTTGCATATTCACTTGTACTTACCTTACTCCATTCTTATGCTATTAAAATCTAATATAGTTCAATTTATTATTAGAATTTGAAATATTGTTCTTTCACAAGCTGTTCAGCTAGAAGTATTATTCATGATAACAGAATTGTGTCGTTGCGAAAAGAGAAGGTTGAATTCGTTATTTGACTAGTACGATGTAGAGGTAGATTTAATTACATATTCCATTTGTTCTTCGGATTATATTACTGTCTTGTAGAATGAGTCCGTTTCAGGTTTAATACTGGAGAAATGAAACTTGGGACCGTGATGTTGATATACTGTTTTGAGTCCGTTTCTTTCCAAATATATATATTGTACTCATGTATGCAAATTGTAACTAAAACTGGGGACGATGGAAACTCATCTTAAATAGTAAAGTCCTGAGACACTGTTACAGTTTGCCACCATCTTCTTAGATGTTAATAGGATTATAGAAAAAAGTGATATCAAGATATATAAAGTATATGCAAATATTTCACCAACAAAATGTACCAAAATATTACTGTTGTAAAAACAGGCAATTTTTTTACTATGTCATTCGTAATATTCATGTTTATGGATGATATTTATGTTACTTCTTTGCTGGCTTCGTCACCTATTTCTTGAAGTGATTCCTTGCAAATGATTTTGATATTGTATTTCTTATTAGAAAGTATTTGAATTTCGATTACGTTGTATGGAAATAAAATAGGTATTTCATTGCTAAGTTGCACTTTTGAAATCCATAGTGAAAATATAGGGAATTCACATCTTGATAAGGTAGAATCCAAATTATTTTCATATCGCGTTTCTTATTAGAAAGTGTTTGCATTTTGAATACTTTGGGTAAAAAGAAAATACATTTTGTGATAGTGAAAAATTCACTTTTAGAATATGTAGAGATAATATAATGGTTTCACAATTTGATGCGATGGAATCAAAATATATCACGTAATAATGCAGTTCTAATATTTTATAAAAGTGCAACTAGAGAATTTATTGAACAATTTGGTGCGTTCAGCCAAAGGTCCCGGGATCGATACCCAGCCCCGTAACAATTTCTCCTTTCAAATTGTTCACGTCTGCTTCACGGGGACCTGTACCTGGAAGCTAGGTTTGCATAGGGAGTCGATTGTTTATCCTTCTGAGCCCTGAAACATCTGTAGTTTTATTTTTAAAGTTCAATATAATTCTACACTTGAAACAAAAGTCACTGACATGAGGGAAAATGCTAAAAAAATTGTGCAGGTTACATTTAGGGCACAAATGCAGGTATATTATATACTATACTTCGAGTCTCTGCACATCTTATATCATAATAATGTAGTATGAAGTATACTATACTCTTAGGACACAGGAGGTCATAAAAATGATTGCTCAATGCTCCCTATCACATAAATAACATCATTGTTTTGTTTTACTTTGCCTCTCTCCCTTTCCCGAACAAAATTTTAGTAACGTCCGGAATTGTCATCTTTAATAATTTGATATTAAATTTCACAATGAATTTTATTGTCCCTATAAATAGAATTCCATTGCACATTCTATCCTACCCCGTCTTGACAACTGTGGTACAAAATATGCAACATTCTGCACGAAACATTACTAGAGATACGAGTAGAATACGCTTGAAGAGAGCTACTTGCGAGTCACTTCAGTCCATTACGCTCATGTGTACTATAAGTGCACTCAAGCTACTCGATTTGAATTACATTTATTTTTGTTAATTTTGCTATGTTCCTTGCAAGGTTTGTAGTCTCTATTCTTCCGAATTCGATTCGTCACAATTAGGCCTACCTAAGACCCGCATGATTTCCAGATTTTAAAGTGACGCTTATTTTTAAAATTAATTTTTATTTTCAGGTAAGTTATGTGAATGCTTATGATTTAATATAATATTGTTTCCGTCATCAAAATTATTAACTTTAATAAAGGTCACTTCGTCTTCTTTTTTCTCCTCCTCCTCCTCCTCCTCCTCCATCTTCTTCTTCTTCTTCTTCTTTTTCTTCTTCTTCCTACACCCGTTAGACATTATTACCTCTAGCAATCTACAAATCTTGTTCATGCCACGTTTTTTGGATCTACCCATATTTCTTTTGCCTACCGGATTATAATTCTTAAAATTAAATGGTAGTCTCTCTCTATGTTCATTTTTTGTACATGGCCTATCCACTTGGTTTTATACTGTTTAGTTTTGTCGTTCAGATTATATAATTCCTTTTATATTTCCACTTCTTTTATGATCTATTTTCTTATAGCCAGCAACTGCGCTTAGAAATATAATTTAATTTGCTTCAACTTTGCTTTTATTTTCTCCGTCGTGATCCAAGTTTCGCTCCCATACTGGCACTGACATTACTTTATAAAACATTGATATTATGTCTTTTCTTGCTTTATTTTTCAAACATATTTTTATAGTGCCATTAAGATAGTTAAATATTTCCATTTTCTTTATTTGATCTGACTCTTATTGATACGATATATTGCATCCTAAGTATTTCAATTCTGTAACTTGCTCCACAATATTATTTTCATGTATTATACATGAGGTAATTTAATTCACTAACTTTTTTCGTCGTAATTAACAGCCATTAAGCATCTCGACGGAATAATTTCTTATAGACTGCTCTACCATCAGTAATACTCATTTTAATGTGTTTCAGTTTATGAAATAGGTTTTAATCATGAGACTGTAAAGACATGGGTACAAAGTGATTTATATTCCATAGGTATATGATAAAACAATAGTCCACACCTGTGGAGTAACTGACTGGCCGCAAAACCATGTGGCGAGAGTTCGAATCCCGGTCGGGGCAAGTTACCTAGTTGAGGTTTTTCCGGGATTTTCCCTCAACCCAATACGAGCAAATGCTGGGTAACTTTCGGTGCTGGACTCCGGACTCATTTCACCGGCATTATCACCTTGATTTCATCCAGACGCTAAATAAGCTAGATGTTGATAAAGCGTCGTAAAATAACCCAATAAAATTAAAAAAAAAATCCACTGTAACCTACCGAACTTTGAGCCAGGGTTACCAACTTCCAATTGCGACTTAGTCGTTCGGCTAGTGATACGCTAATTAAACTGGCAATTTTAAATTATTTTCTCTTTTTGTTGGAAGTTCCAATCCATTAATTCCTTTTATCCGGTGGGCCCATTATTCATTACGTAAAATCGTGTGAAATATTGTAAGGATATGGCTTTCTATCACGACTAGATGCGGTAGTTTATACCTACAATTTCTCTCTGGCATTGGGTGCCGCTGCAATTTTAACGAACACTGATGGTCTATTGTTGCTGAAAAGAAGAATAAATGTGGCAGAGGATGTGATTAAATGTGTGGATAATTGAAGTTAAAGTTCTCACACAGCGTACTTGGTTTGAATGGAGGACGACAGTCGACTAGGAACATAAGAGAGATTGGCAATGTTAGTCATAGTAAGAAGGAATATGTGAATCCATTAACTTGGTAGGAGGCGCAATTCATAATATATTTCTGCATCATAAAGCGACATCTATGAGGCTATCAACTTTAGTTATTTGCTAACTTCATTACTATGTAATTCATTAGCGAAGTGTTGATCACTGTGTTGTAAATTATGTCCATTGAATAATTTTATGTGTAAAATATTTCGCTTATTAAATGTTGTCCTGCAAAATTAATGCCGGAGGCTTAGATTCTCAATAAACAGGAAAATAGGGCGTTTTTCTCTGTTAACGTTTGCTTTCGCTGAAAATGGACTGTGAGTTACCTGAATCCAACGTTTTCAGACGTCAGACAAATATTACTGATTCTTATAAATAAATTTATAACTCGGCTTTCCCTACTCCTCTTCTATCGCCTGCAATGGCAACAACATAATTTGCATCTCCATTCTTTTCCTACGTTGCATTTACTGTGAAGTGTCTGACATCACAAAGAACAGGAACTTACGTTATTCATATAGTATCATATATCCAGGTGTTTGAAAATGCTCAGGCAGTTGTGATCCACGTAAAATAGGACAGTCGCAAAAAATATTTCTTCCAAGTAGTAAGAAAATTATATTAGGTGTTTTTGGTCGGTAGTTTTGTGTAAGTTAGGCTATATATCTGTTGCCCTGGCGACGACGTTTTGAAGTATATATAGAGCAGCGGTTCCCAGAGTGTGCTCCGCGGAGCCCTAGGGCTCAGCGAATGATTTTCAGGGGCTCCGTCCGCGGCAGTTACGAAGATTACAAAAATTGCTGCTTCCATCTAGTCTCTAGCGGGAAAAATCGGAAACTACTTCCATCAAGCGAAAAGTACTTTCTGAGAAAGTAGTTTGTGTTCTTTTTGCTACATGGAAGCAGCGATAATAGATCTACTCGTCACTGGAACTATCTCGATCTTTCTTCTTGCCAAGTACTGGATGATTCTAGAAATTTCTTTTATTTTTTATTTGTCGGGCAGGCAGCGTTTGTTATTTGTGGTACATGAAATCTACAATCTACTGACTGTTACGTTGCCTGAAAAATATATTTACTGTATACCGGTACCTACATGTTAATTCGATAGCAGATGTGTTAGCTAACTTTCGTTGAACTGGAAGTGTGGCTCAAGACGGGCTCCCTAAGACCTAAGAGTCATTAGCCATCAACCAGTGCTCAGTCAAAGGGAGATAACAACAGCTGTAACCTTACTTTCAAAGAAGATAGTGCGAATTCCTCAGAATTGAGTTCGGAATATGCTGAACATGATCCTACCTTAGAGTCTACGATGCCTAGTGTAGCGGTATTGAAAGAAAGTAACAAAAGAAAATATTGTGATTCATATTTGGACATGGGATTCACTGAGTTTGCTGATGTACATTTACAGTTTGTAATATGGAACAAAGTTTATCCCTGTAGTTCTAAGTTCCCTGCCAAGTTTAGACGGCATTTCTCAATTCACAAATTTACAACTAAAACTGCAGAATACTTCGAAAGAAAAAGCGACGAACTCCATGCAGTTCAGACAAAATTTTATCTCGTGTAAAAACAAACAACGAGAAAGCACTGAAAACATCATACTTGGTTAATCATGACCAGGCTCTTGCTGCTAAATCTCATCCTTGCTGAAACTCTTATGAAACCGCTAGGCCTATTAGTGAAGGTACAGACAGTGAAGTGCATGGTGGACGAAAAAACTGCAAACTTGATTTCCAGTGTGCCCTTATCAAATATGAGGGTGGTGTCGTCGTTGAGTTCCCACGTTGGACGCCATTTGAGGGTGAGTGGTTATTGTGACCACACGTTGGGCGCCATTTGAGGGTGGGTGCGTCTCGATGTTGCGTGAGATTCACTCAGGGTAGCCGAGGTACGGTTGTGGTGTAGGTTGATGTCGGGAATAATACCAAGCCGGCTACTTAAATAAAAGGCAGCGTAAACTTCAAAACTATAAGTTTATTGTCGTATCCACTTGGTAAACCCTAGAGTATGTATTTCCGGCTGACTTATAATTCAATCGTTGGTCGCAATTCTGTATCGACTCAGTTGCAGCTCTGAATAAGCTCTATCCGATACTATAAATTCAATACTCTGTCCCGTACACTACGACACGAAGCGAAATAGTAGTCCTGTCGACACCAAACGAAGTAGTTATTCTGCCCTGTATGTAGGGCCGCCGACACGAAGTAAAGTTGTTTTGATGATCTCCGCTCCGAAGCGGAATAGTAGTCGTCGACACCAAACGAAGTAGTTATTGTGCCCTGTATGTAGGGCCGCCGACACGATGCGAACTTGTTTTTATGATCTCCGCTCCGCGGCGGAATAGTAGTCGTTTTGATGATGCTCTCCGCTCCCCGTCACCCTTATTTATAAAAACCTATCCTACGCTAAAACTAACTATCCTATTGGTTAAAAACTACGTCACTAACTGGCCTAAAATCTATTCCCTATTGGTCCAAAGTGACCTCATAAGCTGGACCAAGATCTCTTCTTATTGGGCGCGAAATATGTCATCTCTAAATTTAAACTTTGGATTTCCCATAACCTCAAATTAGTTTGTATATCTCACAAGAATACCCGTTCTTTGGAAAACCCAAGCTTGGCAGTATCTTTCCCACGGGTCTAGTCCGACTTCGGCTTTAGAATTTTATGCTTCATCGAGTCTCTATACGAAAACCCCGCTCAAGGTGGCCCTAAATCTGTCCGATGCTGACAAGTGACGAAACACCCGTGTGGGAAGCTAATTCTAACGAAGTCGCCAGAACATCCCCGCGAATACATGTAATAGAAATATGGAGATATCACTTCGCTAATAAATCGGTCTCTCCCTCTCCTAATTACTGCTTCAAATGCCCATCTACATAACCATTGGAAATTCCCGAAAGAGTTTCCAATGTTATGAGATGTCCCCGCTTTCTGCCTATAACTAGCCTCATAGTTCCCCCACGCGATCAGCCGGTAACACATTAATTACAATACAATCTGATTATAATATCACTACAAGCAATTACAATAAATATTACATATATCTTCACAAGCCTTTCTATGTACACAACTCTCACACAATAAGCACAACAATGTACAATTTATATCCACATTTACATATGTACAATACCATTCTTTCACATATTTACATTTATTCATTAATTGATCAATTACACACTCTGCGTGCTTGGTTGTACCAGCCGCCCTGTACAGGTTCACCTAGCTGTACGCGTGAGACTAACCATCCTACTCTTTCTCATTCCTGCCTCCTAGCCTCTCCTGTTTGAAAGGCCGCAAGAGTTGCTTGTGGTACCTACCAACAGGTTTACTTTTTCCCCTTTCTACCAATTCGAAAGTATGGTCTCCATATCTACTTTTAATTTCGTAGGGCCCTTTGTACAGTAGCTCCATGCGTGAGTAACGTCCTCTAAGGGCGGAAGATAACTTCACGTCCCTTAGCAATACCAAATCGCCGGATGTGGGCTCCCATTTGTGGCGATATCTTTTAACTTTACCGAGTCTATACTCAGCCTTTTTCCTGATTCGGTCGAAAGCTAGTTTACACAGTAGTTCCGCACTAGGAGGCTCACCCTCCTGTATTGCCTGCGGCAAACTCTTTATCATGGGATCGGGATCGATCCCTAACATAAGTTTGATCGGAGCTATTCCGGTCGTTGGATTGATAGAGTGGTTCATGACTCTCTCAATCACCTCACATTGCCTAAACCAGTCCTTATGGTTTCGGTGACACAGAATACGGAGGTACAATGATATATCCCTAAGCGCTCTTTCGCAGGGATTACCGCTGGGAAAGTATGCGGAGCAATTGTATAGTTTCACGCCCGCATCTTCCAGCCTTTTGCAAAACACTTTCGATTTATGTACCGACACATTGTCACTGAGCACCGCCGTTACCGGACCGTAAGTCGGTATGTAATCTCTAACCAGCTTGTCAGCACACAATTTACTAGAGATATTTCTTAAAGGGTAAATCTTTACAAATTTTGTGAAGACATCGTACGTAACAAATATGTACCTGTGTCCGAAGGACGATGTGGGCATTGGACCGTGTTCGTCCACTGCTACAAGTTCATTCTTTTTACCCCTAATAACGACCTGTGGTACATTGTCATACCTTACATTTAGAGGTTTCGCCCTCTGGCAGACCTCGCAACGAGATATTACCCTTCTAACCTTCTTTGACAGTTGCTTAATATAAAATGATTCTGACATAGTTAAAATGATCCTATCACTCCCAGAGTGACACATAGATAGGTGAAAGTTATTTATAAGTTCATTCTCCATACTCGCAGGTATGTATATCTTCCACTTCTGGATATCCCTACCATGCAATTTATACAAGATACCAGAGCGCAATCCATACACTTCATCTTTCACCTGTGAGATTTCTCTAGCTTTGTCCATTAAGGCCCTTATCGTGGAATCCTCCTGCTGCAAATCTGCAATTTTCCGAAATTTTCCCGTCAGAGCTCCATTCCTCGTGGAATCAATTTTCATCACGGCAATTTCGTACGCGGGGGCGGTGATAGTTTCCGGTAGCCCCGATTTGGAATTCAAACGAGAGAGACAATCACCAAAGATATTGTCTGCCCCCGGAATATGTCTGATCGTCACATCATGAGCCAAAATCTCGTGCACATATCTAGATATTCTAGAGTTCGTCAATTTGCATCTACTCAGAAACGCTAGGCTTACATGGTCAGTAAATATGATTATCTGCCTATTAAAGATATACTGACGGAACTTCTGTAGTGCGAAGTACACAGCAGAAATCTCTAGTTCCGTGATTGATGCGTTGCTTTCGGTACGCGACAGTCCCCTAGAAGCTGTGGCAATCACATGTCGCTTATTATCTTCATCTGTCTGACATAGAATTGCTCCATATCCATATGAAGACGCATCCGTATAAATCTGAAAAGGTAGGCTGTCGTTAGGCCTTTCCAACAGAATTGAGTCGGCAAAAAGCAGTTTCGTTCGATCGAATGCTTCCTGCTCTGCCGACCCCCACCTGAAGGGTGTATCCTTCTTCAATAATGCTCTGAGTGGGGCTACATGCTTAGCATAATTGACGAGAAACCGATTCTGGTATTATAGGATACCTAGATATCTACGAACCTGTTTCCGGTTCCGCGGCGGCGGGATCCTCGAAATGCTCTGAATTCTCTCTTGGTCCGGTCTAATTCCGTCAGACGAAATTACGTAACCCAGGAAAACTGTCTCAACTTTAAAAAATGCTGTTTTCCCCAGCTTGACTGTCATACCAGCCTCTCTCAATTTAGTAAGTACAAAATCAATATCCCTAATATGCCTATCCACATTATTGCCATATATAAGAAAATCGTCAATGTACTGTGCCAGAAAACCTTTCGTTGAATCACCAAAAATTATGTCAAGTGCCCTTAGTAGCGCAGATCCAGAACTCGCGATGCCGAATGGGCATCGGGTATACTGATAAACTTTCCCGTTATGTAGGAACGCTGTGAATTTTCTCGAGTCCTCGTCCAGCGGAATCTGCCAATACGAACTGGTCAAGTCCAAACTAGTGAATATAGAACAGTCACTGATACGGCCTAACAAAGTGTCCACTGACTCCGTCCTGAAATTATCTTTAACTGAAAACGAGTTAACGTGTCGGGCATCGATCGTTACTCTTAAGCTTCCATTGGGCTTCCTAACCCAGCACAATGCATTTACGTAAGGCGAGTCCGATACTTCTATAACTCCGTCTTTTAACATATCATTTATGACTTCGTCTGCCTGATCCCTTAAAGATAGGGGGATGGGTCTACATTTATGCCGAAATTCCTCCATTCCTACCACCTTAATTTTGTGTGTATACACTCTACACAGACCCGGCGCGTCTGAAAAGACATTTAAATGGCTACCTACAACATCCATTAAGCGTTTTCTTTCACTCTCACTCAGGCCGTGTGCCTGGTTAACTTTATCTCTTACTATTTCGAAAGTATCTGTCTTCCTATTGTTAGACGCGACTACCTGCCTAAGATCGCCAAGCGAAATCTCATTACAATATCTGGCCCTACCGCTAATGAGATTACGTCCTATTCGTCTCGCCTGGACTAATTCGCCGATACACAACTCGCATTCTCCGCAGTCTACTTGACACACTCCCCTAGTTACCTCGTTACCTTCCCACGGATTAACCTCTATAATTACATTCTTACAAATTTTGAGGTGCTCTACAAAAAATAACTCTTCCTGTAATCCTATCTCTTCCGCGGTTCTTTCATCTAACTCCGATCTAGCGCAATCCCTACTGAATGGGACATGGCCTACACTGCCGTTACCTGCCGTAACCCCTAGTCTGTTTTCCCTGAAATCTAATAGCGCGTGCCATTCATAGAAGCATTCTACTCCAATAATGATGTCGGTAGTCAACCTTTGTATAACAAGAAAAATAGCATTTAATTTCACGTCTCCGCACTCTAACTCGAACCACACTTGATATTTTACCTTTTCCTTCTTCTTGCTTAGGGCGCCCGCACAGTACAGTGAACATATGGGTAACGTTTGCAGTTTTATCCCTGAATCCCTAACCTTTTGAAAAAATTCCAAGCTGCATACATTATTTGTGGAGCCCGAGTCCAACAACACACAACACTTTGTCCCAAATATTTTAGCATCTATATAAGGCAATACATAAGTCCCATTATTTTCTAACTCTGGGTTAGTAATCTCGCTCTGTCTCTTCACGCTTACCGCGTTGGTGGATTCTTTTGACAGTGGCTTACTGCACTTAGCTACAGAAATCTCCGAACCCTTGAGACTTCTGTCTAGCAGTTTCCCGAGTGCGATGCAGTCGGTTCCACTGCTACCTCGTCTCTATTTCTATAATTTATAGGCTCCCGGCCCATATTCATTCTGACCGGACTTTGCTGACGTCCGTTCATGTCTCTATTCCTGCTTTGTCCCACGTTACACTGTGTAGGGGGCCTATTGCACCCTTGTGAGGCCATTTCTTGTAGGACGCCTCGCCTATCTCTCTCCTGCTCCTGTCTCCTCCAATCACCTCGATTTTGCGGTCCCCTGCTAAAATTAGGCTGCCAGAATCCCTGTCTGTAATTTCTGTTCCTAAGCCAGTGTGGTTGGGTTCTAAGCCTATTATTTCCATTTTCTTGTCTTCCCGTGTACCATCTTATGTGGTTAACCCTACGCACGGGACCAACACCTCCTCTATCGTTTCTCATCCTGTTATGACTACTCTGGTTATTCCTACTATTATTGTAAGGACCCCCAAAGGGCGGGTCAATCCTTCTCTCCCTGTTGGGACTTTTCCCTCCGTTATGGCCATTATGGTACCGACTATGTGCATTGTTGGGGCTCCTGTCACCACCCCAGTTACTCTGATTTTGGGCTCCTGTCCTTGGGGATGAAAAGGCCGTACTTGCCCCCTTCCCCGCTTTCTGGTCGGTGGGGCTTGAACCCTTTCCTTTACCATGTTCATAATCTGCCTGTCCACTACATTCATAGTGCGTGGCGTCCGAACCGTCCAGCGCAGTCAATAGATCTATTGTTTCCCCGAAGTCTCGGGGCCCTGCTACAATCAGATTATATCTGATGTTCTCGGGATACTGCGAAATCACAGTTTGGATCAGCTCTGAATCCGGTATTGGTGGATTGAGGCTTTTCCCTTTCTTAACAATTTCAAGAAAATAGTCTATCATAGAGACGCCTCTTCCCGCGTCGAACCTGCTCTGATTAATTTCCTTCCTAATTCTTTGTTGTTGTCTTTGTCCCCAGTATCTCTCCGAAAATTTTTCTCTGAATTCCTCATAAGTGACATTATCCCCTAGGGCCACTAGCGCCCAGTTGAGTGGTCGGCTCTTTAGGCTCTTTCGTACGACAGTCATTTTTAAGTCATCCGGCACCCCTCTTACTCTAAAGTACGTTTCTAGCTCACTTATGTAGTTATGTGGGTTTGAAAATTCAACCTCATCAAAAATAGGGTAACCAATCTCATTCAAAATGTGAGTGGGGTACTGGGGACGGCCTAAATATGCCTTGTCGTTTACATTTATTAACTCACTACGCACGTCATCCCGTGAGGTCTGACATTCCTCACCAACACTATTGTTAACATGTCTTACATTTATGTTGCTACCTGATGCCGGGCTCTCACTTGTGCCCTCTTGTCTAGAAACTGCACGGTCCGAGCTGCTATGTCCGCTTAAATTTGCGGGACTACCCCCATTTAGTACGTCGTTTATTGAGTTTAGTTTACTTCTTAATTCTTCCAAACATTCGTTATCCGCCCTTTCTTTATTCTTTATGGCTCGCTTGAGACCGTCCACTTCCTGATCCATCTCACCTATTTTCTCTTCCACCGAATTCTGAATTTCCCGAACCTTTTCCACTATCGTTTCCTCCACAGCTGATTTTAAATCGCTATTCTCTCTGGTAGCGCTATCTCTAACTCTAACTTCTAAATCCTTCATACTTTCTGACATCCTATCCATAGCTATCTTCAATTGGTTCTCCATTCCGATCCCATTCTCGGTTAATTTCCCCTCTAGCTTCTCTATTTTGTCCTCCATCTTGTTTCCTCTTTCCGCTAATTTTGCAATATGATCTCTAATCTCTCTCGAACTTTCCCCCAATCTATTTTCCATTTGTTTTATTTGTTCTCTACTTTCCCTCAGAATCTGCTCTCTACTTTCCCTTGAGTCATTTTCTAATTTAGTTTCCATTTGTTTTATTTGTTCTTTACTTTCCCTCAGAATCTGCTCTCTACTTTCCCTTGAGTTATTCTCTAATTTAGTTTCCATTTGTTTTATTTGTTCTTTACTTTCCCTCAGAATCTGCTCTCTACTTTCCCTTGAGTTATTCTCTAATTTAGTTTCCATTTGTTTTATTTGTTCTCTACTTTCCCTTGAATTATTTTCCATGAAGTGTCTCATCTGCTCCCACAACTGCTCTAGCGTCATTTCCCCTTTGCCGCGGTCTCTACTCTGTTGCTTTTCCACCGTTCGCTCTCTCTCTATTTCTTGTCCTGCGTTATTCTCGACCTCCTCCCTAATTTCCATAATTTCCTCGTCCTTCCTTTGCTCCATGGTTCCCTTGTTTCTATTTCCTCGTCTTTCTCGTATTTTCCTAACTACCTTACTCCTATGGCTACGTAGTATCATCTATATGCTACTCTGTCATCTATCCGACGCTTGCTTTCCCAATAATAATCTAACTAGGCCTGTCTTTGCACTCGACTCACTTCCAACAAGTTACGCAATACATTTATTTCACTCTTTCCCCCAAAATATCACACACAAAAAAAATACATATATATATACACCCAAAATATCACACCAGAAATTGAAACATATACACTTTATAATTATTCCCCCAAAATATCATATACATATATACACATTTATACGTCTTCTATTCATACTTGCCACAGCCTCTCCGAGTCGCCTTCTCTGGTGGTCCCCGTGTTGTCTTCTCTAGTGTTGTCGTGATGTCGCGATGGCTTGGTTCTCTTCCCGCCTTCCAGCGTCGTTCCTCGGCTATGCAGGGCTGAACTGCTCCGTCCGGTCCTCCTCGTGGTTTGGTGCTGTGTTCGCACCCGGGGCCGGTCACTGGAACAGCTGTCTTCCTTCGAGCCCCACGTTGGGCGCCATTTGTGGGTGTATGTCGTTATTGAAGCCCCACGTTGGAAAGCGCCATTTGTGGGTGGAATCGTCTCGATGTTGCGTGAGATTCACTCAGGGTAGCCGAGGTACGGTTGTGGTGTAGGTTGATGTCGGGAATAATACCAAGCCGGCTACTTAAATAAAAGGCAGCGTAAACTTCAAAACTATAAGTTTATTGTCGTATCCACTTGGTAAACCCTAGAGTATGTATTTCCGGCTGACTTATAATTCAATCGTTGGTCGCAATTCTGTATCGACTCAGTTGCAGCTCTGAATAAGCTCTATCCGATACTATAAATTCAATACTCTGTCCCGTACACTACGACACGAAGCGAAATAGTAGTCCTGTCGACACCAAACGAAGTAGTTATTCTGCCCTGTATGTAGGGCCGCCGACACGAAGTAAAGTTGTTTTGATGATCTCCGCTCCGAAGCGGAATAGTAGTCGTCGACACCAAACGAAGTAGTTATTGTGCCCTGTATGTAGGGCCGCCGACACGATGCGAACTTGTTTTTATGATCTCCGCTCCGCGGCGGAATAGTAGTCGTTTTGATGATGCTCTCCGCTCCCCGTCACCCTTATTTATAAAAACCTATCCTACGCTAAAACTAACTATCCTATTGGTTAAAAACTACGTCACTAACTGGCCTAAAATCTATTCCCTATTGGTCCAAAGTGACCTCATAAGCTGGACCAAGATCTCTTCTTATTGGGCGCGAAATATGTCATCTCTAAATTTAAACTTTGGATTTCCCATAACCTCAAATTAGTTTGTATATCTCACAAGAATACCCGTTCTTTGGAAAACCCAAGCTTGGCAGTATCTTTCCCACGGGTCTAGTCCGACTTCGGCTTTAGAATTTTATGCTTCATCGAGTCTCTATACGAAAACCCCGCTCAAGGTGGCCCTAAATCTGTCCGATGCTGACAAGTGACGAAACACCCGTGTGGGAAGCTAATTCTAACGAAGTCGCCAGAACATCCCCGCGAATACATGTAATAGAAATATGGAGATATCACTTCGCTAATAAATCGGTCTCTCCCTCTCCTAATTACTGCTTCAAATAACACTGTGCATAATCGAATCCAGAATCTATGAAAAGATGTAAAATATCATAATTTCCCGTATCAGTTAAACGACATTTTCGCTATTTAATTGATACATAAGTAGGCTTAATTGTAACACTTAATATAGAACGTGTTTACATATTTTAACAAGGACTAGGCTAAATTATTAATAGCACATTTCAATATAAATACTATTGTTGGTTAAGAAATTGCGTGTGTTAAATAACATAAATAGTGAAGTTGCATCAAGACTGAAATATAAGTGCAGTGAAGTGACGTATCGTGTAGATTAACGTCGACAAGTGTTGTACCGGTATAGTGAAGTGATAAAGTGTAGTGTTGGTCCATTGAAATATTGTAGTGTGGTGATACTTCAAAGTAGAAATCATTTAAAACAAATAGTGAAGTTTCATCTAGACCGAAATATAAGTGCAGTGACGTGTCGTGTACTTTCAACGTCGAAAAGTGTGGTATAGTGAAGTGATAAAGTGTAGTGTTGGCCTATTGAAATATTATAGTGTGGTGATACTAAAGAGTAGAAATAACCTAAAACTAATATACGTAAGTACATTAAATTGAAAAGTGAGTGAAATTGAATTTGTAAATAAGGTACAGTATATACATAATGTGTGCTATGGCTGCTCTGTCTGGAAACTGTCATAGTTTTAGAAGGATTGTAGTGAAAAAATTGGTATGTAATAATTGTAATTTCTGTTTTCATTGGAAATGTATAGATATAGATCCTGATAATTTTGTTGACAAAGGTAGTTGGGAATGTAGTGATTGTATATATGATAGAAAGATGCGCGATCAACTGGAGAGAATCAGAGCCCTAGAATTGGAATTAGATGAGGCAAAGTGTGAAATTAATAAATTGAGAGCTTTGAAGGATAGCATTAGTGTTTCGAATAAAGGGAGATCTCACACTTGGATGAAACCGAAGAATTCCAAATCTAGGAGTAGACGTTTCTCTGCGGATGATGCTGCATCAATCAAACTGACCAACAAATTCAGTGCTCTTCAAGCAATGAATGTTGATCAGGAGAACTCAGACCCAGTATCGACACTAGTAAAGGTAAGTCAGAAAACAGATAAGGTTAATGATTGTAGGAGTAAAGTATTGATTTTAGAAAGCAGCCATGCAAGAGGTATTTCCTCACTTTTGAAGTCGAAACTGGGCGATGAGTTTGAAGTATCTAGTGTATGTAAGCCTAATGCTCCTCTCAAGAATGTTGTTGAGGATATGATGAAATTGAGTTCAGATTTTTCTAAGGGGGATCATGTAGTTATAGTGGGTGGGCCAGGTAATAGTATTGATAACGATTGTAACTATTCTATTGAGAAAGATGTCAACAACATAATTGAGATGAGCAGCCATACCAATGTGGGATTCCTCAGTCTTTTCAGCAGGTACGACAAGCCGTATCTTCACAGGAGGGTGCGGAGTGTGAATATGCGGCTTGAGCGGGCTCTGATGAGACCTGGGGCATCACACATTGGTTTGATAGATGTAAGCCCTATAAGAAGGTATGAATATACGTCACATGGCCTGCATCTGAATGGTAGAGACAAGGAGCACCTTTAGGTTCTTATTGCTAATAGCATCAGAGGCAGCCATGTTAAAAAGCAGAGTTGTAATATTCCTGTGTTAGTTAATGCTAGGGTTTCTCCTTTTTTAGGTTAAACCTCCCACCAGTAAGGTGTTTGAAACAAGTTCAACTAAATTGTAAATGCTCTGATGTTTCTAGTAATGAACACAGTAACTTCACTATTTTTCATCAAAATATTAGGGGATTAAAACAAAAAAACTGATGAATTGATCACTTCTTTAGCAACTCAAAAGCATAAACCTCAGATATTATGTATAACTGAACATCATATGAAGAAACAGGAAATACTACAACTGTCTTTACATGGATATGTATTAGGTTCTCATTTCTGTAGACATGTCTTCCAAAAAGGGGGTGCCTGTATTTTTATCAGAGAGGATCTATTATTTAGTAAAATTGATGTATCTGATTTTTGCCTTGAACAAGATATTGAAATCTGTGGAATACAAATTGGTCATGAGATATCAAATTTAATTATCTTATGTGTTTATAGGGCGCCAATGGGAGATTATAAGAAATTTACAACTAACTTAGATTCATTATTGAAAAGACTTTATAAACCACATACCGAATTTGTAATCTGTGGTGACATAAACATAGATTATCTATCAGAAAGCTCACGTAAAAGAAAATTAAACTCACTTCTTGAAACTTATAATCTTAGTCACACAGTAAGTTTTCCAACCAGAACACAAGCTGGAAGTAGTACTGCCATTGATAATATATTTATAGATAAAAGTAGATTGAATTCCTATTCAACAGTACCATTAGTCAATGGCCTGTCTGATCACGATGCACAAATTCTAAGTGTTTTCAATATGAGTGAAAAATTCCAAAGTGTTAATCTAAAAATAAAAAAAAAAGGATTACAAAATGCTGAATCTCTTCAGCATTTAAATACATGTCTACAAAATGAATCTTGGGAAAATGTATATAGTACCGATACCATTGATATTAATACTAAATTTAATGCATTTTTCACTACATTTACGATTTATTTCAATGAATGTTTTCCAGTCAAGGTGGTGAAAAAATGTAAAAGTAAAAACATGTGGATAACTCAGGGAATTAAAATATCATGTGCTAGAAAAAGGAATCTATATTTAATGAGTAGGAATAGTGATGATCCTCATGTTCTTAATTACTACAAGACTTACTGTAAAACTTTGACAAAAGTTATAAAAGATGCAAAGAAAATGTATCTGAATGAAAAAATACAAAATTCAGATAATAAGATTAAAACTATTTGGGATATTATTAAAAATGAAACTAATCGATATTCAAAGAGTGAAAATATTACTTGCATTAAAATCAATGATAGTAAAATAGATAACCCAAAATCAATTGCAAATCATTTTAACGACTTCTATATAAATATTATTCAGGACTTAAACATTCAAGATTGTGCAGAAGATGCTGCACTTGATTACCTAACTGATGCGTTTAACACTGAGTTTTTAGGTCTCAAATTTATTCCCACTACCGCAGCAGAAATCATGCATGTGATAAAATAACTAAAAACAAAATATTCCTCTGGATATGATGAAATTCCAAGTAAAATTCTGAAAGCTTGTTCTGAAATATTATCCCCTGCGTTAAGCTATCTATGCAATTTATCAATGCAATGTGGTATTTTTCCAGAAAGACTCAAATATTCAATAGTAAAACCAATATACAAAAAGGGAGATAATGTACTATTGCTAATTACAGACCCATATCATTATTAACAACATTTTCAAAAGTGTTTGAGAAAGTTATGTATAATAGATTATATCATTACCTGGAGTCCAACAATATATTAGTCTTAGAACAGTTTGGATTTAGAAAACAAAAATCGACAGAGAATGCTGCTTTTAGTTTGGTGGATGAAATACTAAATTCATTAAATTCGAAACTACATATAGGTGGGATTTTTTGTGACTTGGCTAAAGCATTTGATTGTGTAGACCATAGTATATTAGTAAAAAAATTGAAGTTTTATGGTATTAAAGATGAGATGTTGGGTTGGTTTACATCGTACTTACCAAATAGAAAACAAAAAGTAGAAATAAATGTACCAAATAGTCATGACGTTACTTATTCAGAATTTAGAAATATTAAACATGGTGTTCCGCAGGGATCAATTTTAGGTCCATTGTTGTTTCTAGTTTATATTAATGATTTAGCTTTGACCATAAAAAATTCATCCCATGTAATTTTATTTGCAGATGATACAAGTGTAATTATTTCAAGCAAACAATACGATCATTTTATAAACACTTCTAATACAGTGCTGAATCTAATGAATGAATGGTTCCATGCAAATAAACTAGCACTTAATGTTGATAAAACCAGTGCAGTCAAATTTAGTACACACAATAGTGCTCAGGTTTCCTACAGTATTCGATTAAATGGAACTCATCTCAAAGAATCTATAAGCACAAAGTTTCTTGGTTTAGAATTGGATTATCACTTGAACTGGAAAACGCATATAGAATGTATTACTCGTAAATTGAGCTCTGCCTGTTATGCATTAAGATCCTTATCTACTATTGGTGATATAAACTTACTTAAAATGTCATACTTTGCATATTTTCACTCTGTAATGAAATATGGATTAATATTCTGGGGTAACTCGTCTGAAGCTAAACACGTTTTTGTTTTACAAAAGAAAGCTATAAGAATAATGGCCGGTGTGCATAAAAGGACCTCATGTAAAAATATTTTCCGAAACTTAGAAATCTTGACTTTACCTTGTGAATACATTCTTTCCCTAATGATGCTATATATTAAGAACCAAGATAAATTCAGTACTAATCAAGACATTCATCATTTTAATACAAGACATAAATCAGATCTTCATCTACCCTCTGTTAGTCTAAGCTGTTTTAAAAAAGGAGTTCGCTATTCATGTATAACAGTCTTCATTGCACTGCCTAATTATCTTAAAGATTTGAAGAACAACGAGAAAAGGTTCAGAAAAGAATTAACCAAATTTCTACATACTCATACCTTCTACACAATTGATGAATTGTTTATGCTTGTGAATTGAATTATTCTACTTAAATGACATGTACAATTTTATATAGCTCAACTAAAATATGTTTCTATATTGACTTAATCTGTTTACTATGTATTGTATTTTTGTTTAGCATAACTGATGAATTTTATGTACTGTAAATTGAATAGTATACTGTATAGGTCAACTGATGAATTGTTTAAACTTATCAATTGAATTAATCTAATTCATATGAATTGTATAGCTTAACGAAAATAAGTTTGTAAATTGAACTAATTTGATTGTATATGTTTGTATAGTTTGGCTGATGAATTGTATATGTTCTTAAAATGATTACTAGTCTGTGTAGCTCTACTGATGAATTGTATATAGACCTACTGTAAATTGAATGGTAATATGTATAGCTCAACTGATGAATTGTTTATGATTATAAATTGAATTAATCTACTTGATATTAATTGCACAAATTTGTATAGCTTAATGAAAGTATGCTACTTTGTATTGTATATATTTGTATAGTTTTGGCCGATGAATTGTATATGCTTTAAATTGAATAGTAATCTATATAGCTCTACTGATAAATTGTTTGTGTTTGTAATTTGAAGTAGTTTGCATGATATGTATTATCAATTTCTGTATATCACAACTGGTTGAATTGTTTATGCCTTAAATTTAATTAAATTGTTTTGTATTATAATATAGCTCAACTTATGAATGATCGTTTGCGTTAGTAAATTTAATAATCTGATTGGCTATGTATTGTATACTTTTAGTAGAGCCATCGATGTATCTCAGTCGGCAGACTCGCTGGGCTGCTGATCCGGAGCTGCGTTCGGGCTTGAGTTGGATCCCCCTTTGGACTTTGGTTTCTTCGGAGGTTTTCCCCAGCCGTGGGACTGAAGCCGGATGGTCTATGGCGAGTCCTTGACATCAACCCCTTTGATTTGATTACCTGGTTGGGTTTTTCCGAGGTTTCCCCCACCGAAAAGGCAAATGCCGGGTAATATTTTGGCGAATCCTCGGACCTCATCTCATCTCACTACATCTCGCCAAAATGTAAAAAAATTGTACAAAATTGTAAAAATTGTAGAAAATTACTAAATTGTAAAACTATAAAAATTTGTAAAAATTGTAATTGTAATATTGTAAAATGTTGACATGTTCCACATCTTAAAGCTTCATTGCTCATGTAAGATCTATGGAATAAAATAAATGAATGAATGAATGAATGACGAATCCTCGGGCGTTGCCAGATTAGCTGTGTTAATGACATTTGTGCAGTACTAATTTTCAGGTTCTTTCATGAAATATTTTGTTCTGCAAACTATTGACATTCTCTACAAGCAATACTGAATTTTTTTCTTCTTGATTGAAAACTAGATATCGTGGGACAATTGCATTGACGTGTGCACAGATGGCGCAAAGGCCATGTTAGGTCCTGTTGCTGGCGCTTTTACAAAGATCAAGAAAGTTAAAAAAAAAAAAAAAAACTGCACAAGTAGTCATTGTGTACTACGCCGACACGCCACACAGAAGTGTGAACAGTTGTCGCGCGGTAAAGCGTTTCCCTGTTTATATGAACTTCGAACGGAAGTTTCTTCACTTTTGAATGAACAAAACAGTTTGCTAGCAGATTATTGAATGATCAGAAATGGTTTACAAATTATGTTACTTGGCAGACATTTTTTTCAAAAATGAATTCAGTACATACATACAAGGTAAATGGAAGACTATATTCGATGCTAATGACAAAATTGTCGCGCTGAAGTAAAAGATAGCGTTGTATATAGAAAGCGTCGACAATAAGGATCTGACGTTTCTCATTGGCTTCGAACTTTATAGAAGAAAATAACATAACAATGAATGTCTAATTCAGAGCGATAATAAGAGAACACATTGACAATTTGCTTCAAAATATGAATAAATTCACACTTTCCAAGGGACACTCAAGAATCGATTTTGAAGAAATATGAGTGGATTGTAGATCCATTTCCAGTGAAGTCAAAACCAGCAGCCCTCACTGTGGCAGATACGAGACCTTTATAGACATATTTTCGGACAGCCACTGTCAGGCACTATTTAAAAGCAAACCATTGCCCGAATTTTGGGCTAAGTTAGGGAAGGATCTTTTCATATTAAGTTCAAAAGCTAAATTTCTATTACTCCCTTTGGTACTATGTACCTCCTTCAAATGGCCTTTTCGAGGTACAAGGCTACCAAAACAAAATATCGAGCTTGTTTGGTCGCAGAAAACGATGTCTTCAACAGCCTTCTATGACACCAGACATTGACAAACTCTGCTGCAAGAAACAGGCACATTCTTCACATTAACTTGGGGTGTACATGTAACATTGTAACATTTTTTTAAATATCTGAACTATTTGTTATATCATTTTGTAGATTTAAATAATCTCCAGGACTCTTTTACTATTATTTCCTTTATTAATATATATAATATTATATATATATATATATATATCTGTGGCTTGGTTCTAAAAGAGCCAATGTCAAAAATGTTAGTTTTAAGATAAATGGGTTTGAAGTTTGCTTATTTTGTACAGTGAACCTATGACATTGGCTTGTGAATGCTCTGTACCTTCCATATTAACTGCAGCAGACATTGGCCCTTTTAGTATATGGAAGAACAAACCGAGATAAGCTCGAAAGTGTATATAACTCAAAAGTGCAAAAAATTGACATTGGCCTTTTAGAACCAAGCCACAGATATATATATATATATATATATATATATATATATATATATATATATATATTACATCTTATTATTCATACTTCCATATATGTATCAGTGTGCAATATGCTTCATAAAATGTAGACAGATAAAACTAAAAACTAAACTTTTTTGGGGCTCCACGAGGAAATTTTGCTTCAAAAAGGGCTCTGTGGCTGAAAAAGTTTGGGAACCGCTGATATAGAGTACTCAAATTTCTGACACTTAACACATCTTTTACAGTTGTTTGGGTATTTAAAATTTACAGTGGTAACAAATTGGACTGTTGTATATATATATATATATATATATATATATATATATATATATGTATATTTTAAAATTAATTCTAAATAACCTTTGTCGTTTATAGTTAAATTTTTATATATTCTTTGTTTCAATTTTAGTTTTGAATTAGCTGAGTGCGGTTCCAAAATAAAGGAATAGGAAAGTAACTTCACATTCGCTGGATCTAAAAATTATCGTAACAAATAGGCTACATAACTCAACAAACTGACTTACATATTAAGTTACGGTAATTAGTTGATGAGTTCCTATCACAAGATTTAAACAACATATTTTGAACATGTATTAGCATTAAATTTATTCACATTTTTGTAGATATAAATATTTACAAGAACAACAGGAAAAACAGTAACAATTTCACTCAAAAAATATTCTTAATAATGTAACAATTTGAGAAACGTTTCAGAAAAATTAATGATGACCACCGAAATCGATTTCGGCGTGACCTCCAGAACCTCCAAGACCGTGGCTTTTACCTTCATGACCCTTGATAAACACAGGAACTTTCTTCTCCACCACAACCGGAACCTTCACTTCATAAGGTTGGGGTACGAGAACCTTAACTGGGTAGGGCTTTGGTACATGAATTGTATGAGGGACAGGATATGGGACCTTCACGGGAACCTTCACTGGATAAGGTACTTTTTTCTCCACAGTGTAAGGAATCTTTTTCTCTACATACACAGGATAGGGTTTTGGTACTGAAACTGGGTAGGGTTTCTTTACAGTCACTGTGTAAGGGACTTTGACAGTATACGGAACTTTCTTTTCAACTTCGACTTTGTAAGGTTGAGGAACGGGAACTTCAACTTTCTTAGTGATGATGGTGGCTTTGACATGAGATTCGTGGTGAGTTTCACCACCTCCAAAACTATCGCTCCCGAAAGAGTGGCCTCCCAGAGACAGACCTACCCCGTGTTCTCCTAGTGATAGACCTCCTCCATGTCCTCCTAGTGATGAACTTCCGTGACCAGCCAATGACAGACCTCCTCCATGACCTCCTAGAGATAAACCTCCGTGACCACCCGATGACAGACCTCCATGACCTCCTAGAGATAAACTTCCGTGACCACCCGATGACAGACCTCCTCCATGACCTCCCAGTGAGAGACCACTGCTGTGACCTCCTAATGACAGACCACCTCCGTGACCACCTGATGACAAATCACCGCCGTGACCACCTGATGACAATGAGATACCACCTCCGTGGTTTCCAAGGGAGAGGCCACCTCCGTGTCCGAAGTCTCCGCCCCCGTATCCTAGATCGTGGAGTCCTCTTTTTTCCGTTACCTTGTCCTTCTTCTGATCATCTGCCAGAACTATGGACGCCACCACCATCAGGACAGTAGACTTCTGTTAATAAGAACATTTAATAATTTATCTAATGTGTAATATGATATGGAAGATTAATTGAAAGTAAATTCTCTTCTTCTGTGTTCTAGAAAGTTCTACGGACATTAATTTTAAAACCGTAGTCACAAATAATATGTAGTAGTCCTACAGGTTGTAAAAATGGACTACTTCTTTAGTGGCTGAAAATTATATATCCCAAATATATTTTAAAGTAGTTGCATAAAATTGTATTTCTTGAATATTTCAGTTTTATCATACTTATTTATTTAAAGATCCATGTAATGAATATGTTGCAAAAATTTATGAAGAAAATTAAAGAGTCTTAATAGATTACATCAAAATATCTGTATAATTGATTTTAATCTACTTAATTTAATTTTACTTTTTCTCTACAGTAGTTACGGAAATTCATGTTCTTGTATTTTCTCTTATAACTCTAATTAGAAAAATTTTAAATCTCAGAGCTTTGTACTTACGAGAAGCATCATATCGCCGTGTGTATGTATAGTTGAGGCACAGAGACGCTTCTGCCAGCTGTGTTGCAATGAACGGCTTATATACTGCGATGTACGCTCTTGCACCTGGCATTTCCTCAATGCTTTCTACACAACATGTAGCCTATACAAGGTGCGACTGTGATGCAGAACTGATATAATTCACGTTTTAATTACATTGAAACTTGCATATTCACTTGTACTTACCTTACTCCATTGTTATATTATTACTAGCTAATATAGTTGAATTTATTATTGGAATTTGAAATACTGTTATTTCACAAGCTGTTAGGCTACAAAAATTATTCCTGATAAACAAAATTGTGCTGTTGCGAAAAAAAAGTTGAATTCGTTATTTGACTAGTAGGATGTAGAGGTAGATCTAATTACAAAGTCCATTTGTTCTTCAAATTATATTACTGACTTGTAGCAATCGTCCCTTAGTTTCAGGTTTAATACTGGAGAAATGAAACTTGGGACCGTGAAGCTGATATACAATTTTTGAGTCTGTTCCTTCCAAACTTATATATTGCATGTAACTAAAACTGGGGCGTATGGAAACACATGTTAAATACTAAAGACCTGAGACACGGTTTCAGATTGCCACCACCTTCTTAGATGTGAGTATGATTATAGAAAAAAACTAGTATCAATATATATAAAGTGTATACAAAATTTCACCGACAAAATATACTAAAATAATTGCTGTACTAAAGAAAGGCAATTTTCAACTTTGTCATTCGTAGGTGATATTTGTGTTAATGTGTGATAGGTATGTTGCTTCTTAGTTGGTTTCATCCGCTACTGCTTGTCCTTATACTTCTTGAAGTGATCCTTTGCAAATAATTTTGATATTGTATTTCTTAATGGAAAGTATTTATATTTCGATTACATTTTGTTGAAATAAAATTCGTATTTAATTGTTAAGTTGCACTTTTGAAATCCATAGAGAAAATATAGGGGTTTCACATCTGGATATTGTGGAATCCAAATTATTTTGATATTGCATTTCTTATTAGAAAGTGTTTACTTTTTGATTACTTTGGGTAAAAAGAAAATACAATTTTTATAGCTAAAATTGAACTTTTAGAATCTGTGGAGATAATGCAATGGTTTCACAATTTGATATAATGTAATCAAAATTTTTCACAGAATAATACATTTCTAATATTTTATAAAAGTGCAACTAGGGAATTGATTTAAAAGTTTGGTGCGTTCAGGCAAAAGTCCCGGGATCGATACCCGGCCACGGAACATTTTTCTCTCTTGAAATTGTTGAAGTCTACTTCACAGGGAGCTTTACCTGAAAGCTAGATTCTCATAGGGAATTGTTTGTTTATCCTTCTGAGCCCTGAAATATTTGTTGTTTTATTTTTAAGTTCAATATATTTCTACACTTCAAATAAAAGCCAATGACATGAGAACACAAATGCAAGTATATTTCATAGGCCTACTATACTTCGAGTCTCTGCACATACATCTTATAATAATGTAGTATGAATTATGGTATAGCAGGCTATACTATACTCTCAGGACTCAGGAGGTCATAGGTTACAGGTCATCTGCCAACAGTTGATTACTTCAAAGCAAATACCAGCTTAAAAACATTGAGTTGATTGGTCTTCTTATCGGAGCTCCTGGTGTGATCCCCAAATTCTTTGAAAGCTTCAGGAAGACTTTTGACCTACCACAGACACTTACTACTGACATCATAACTTAAGTTTTGAAACGCACTTGCTAAATTTTGAGTCATCATATTCACTCTGTTTATTTTTTTTTTCACTTTATAATTCATATACCTATGTTTGTTTTAATTTTCTGTCAACAAAATTTATGAAAACGTTTAATATTGTAAAATTCATGTAGGAAAGTATACTGAATCCTTCTCGGCTACCTCCAATGGGAGGCAGTTAACAAAATAAAATTGGTCATTGCGTCCTGTCACATAAATAACTTCATTGCTTTGTTTTACTTTGCCACTCTCCCTTTCTGAAACAAAATTTTAGTAACGTCCGGAATTGTCATCTTTAATAATTCGATATCAAATTTCACAGTGGATTTTATTATCCCTATAAATAGAATGCCAGTGCACATTCTATCCTACTCCGTCTTAACACTGTGGTACCAAATGGGAAACATTCTGCACGAGCCAAAAGTAGAGTTACGAGTAGAAGACGTTTGAAGAGAGCTACTTGCGAGTCCCGTAGCCCATTAGGCTCATGTGTCATTGCGTGCATTCAGGCTATTACTGTAGATTTGAATTTTATTTCTTTTTGTTAATTTTGCTATATTCCTTGTAAGGGCTGTAGTCTCTATTCTTCCGAATTCGATTCGTCACAATTGGGCCTACCTAAGACTCACATGTTTTCCAAACTTTAAACTGAAGCTCATTTTTGAAAGTCAGTTTTAATTTTCAGTTAACTAATGTGTATGCTTATGATTTAATATATTATTGTTTCCGTAATCAAACTTATCAATCTTAATAAAGTTTAACAACCTGTCACTTTATTCTTCTTCTTCGTCTTCTTCTTCTTCTTCTTCTTCTTCTTCTTCCTTGACGCGTTAGACGTTATTGTCTGTAGCAATCTACATATCCTGTTCATGCCACCGTTTTTTGGTTCTTCCTATATTTCTTTTCCCTATCGGTTTATAATTCTTAAAATTAAATGGTAGTCACTTTATGTTCATTCTTTGTATATGGCTTATGCACTTGGCTTTATACTCTTTAGTTTTATCGTTCAGATTATAATTCCTTTCTTATATCTTCACTTCTTTTATGATCTGTTTTCTTACAGCCAGCAACTGCTCTTAGAAATTTAATTTCATCTGCTTCAAGTTTGCTTTTATTTTTCTCTGTCGTGAGCCAAGTTTCGCTCCCATGCAATAGTTTTTGGCACTGACATTACTTTATAAAACTTTAACATTGTTTCTTTTCTTGCTTTATTTTTCAAACATCTTTTTATAGTGCCATTAAGATAATTAAATACTTCCATTTTCTTCACTTGATCACACTCTTTTTGATACGATATATTGCATCCTAAGTAATTCAATTCTGTAACTTGTTCCATAATATTTTCATTTACTATTCATAAGGTAATTTAATTCACTAAAGGTTTCGTCGTAATTAACAGCCTTTAAGCATCTCGACATAATAATTTTTTATAGACAGTTCTCCATTCAGTAATACTCATTTTAATGTGTTTCAGTTTATGAAATAGGTTTTAATTATTAGACTGTAAAAACATGGATACAGTGTGATTAATATTCTTTAGGTATATGATAAAACAATATACCATATATATTGGCATTTACTTATCTCTTATCCATTTTAATATGTATTCTTTTATTAAGTGTGTTTTCTAGATTTTAAATTTGTGTAAACTATGATCCCAAATTTGTAACATGATACGCCATATGCAAATGAGTTTTGTGTTCTAAGTAATTAGACATACATCAACCTGATGATAACCAATTTTTGTCGAAAATGTTAGTAAATTAAATTACTCTATGAATGATAAAGTGATGGGTTGTTAACGTTTATTACAATTAATTAAATTTGATGACGAAAACAATATTCCATTAAATCGTAAGCATGAAGCTCATTTTATTGGGCTTTACAGAGATTGTGTTTCAGAATTCAACCGAAGAAATTTATGTGGTTATAGAGGGGTTGTAAATGAGCAATTTGAGATAGGAAAACCAGCACCACCGATGAAAAATATTTGAGTTTCAGTTGTTAAAATTGTTTATATTTGATACTCATCCAGTATTAAACTGAAATAGGAGTATGAAATGATATGTTATGGTTTCAGATCATGTTATGGATTGGATGAAACTCAACAATTAAGAACTAATCAATCACGTTTCCAAAATTGCGCCTTCACAGAATCTGTAAAATTGTCGGCAAATAATGAAATAGTACGCCGCTACACTGCTTGTTTCACCCTTATTTATTTTCGTTGTTGTACCTATTTTAGAATACAGTTGAAGAGCGTATTTCCAAAGTGACGCAAATATAAAATTAATAATTTTACATTTTTTGTTTTCATAAAAAAGTTGATAGATTCCCCATCTTATAACAAACGTTTTAGTCTCAACACGTCTTATATCCCATGTTAATAAATATCTTAAATACGCTTTTTCTTTGCAAAATGGCTTAACTCCAATGTATCCACCGCTGTGGCCATGTGATAGCGTGTTCGCTCCCGAATCCAGCGGGACGGGGTTCGATTCCCCGCTTGGGACGAGTTGCCTGGGTGAGATTTTTTCGTGGGTTTTCCCTCAATCCTATGGATGAATATTAGGTAACTTTATCAGGCGTATGGAACCTCATTCATTCTCGCCACTTCCTTTCCCCTCCTCATTATCCTTTCCTTATCATTCCGGTTGTCTTCCTTGGTTTTCAGATAGCTCTTGCGGCGGCCCTCCGAAACTCCAGACTCTCTCGGCCGGCCTCCATGGATATGCCAAAGCATGGTAGTTGGTGACCCAGCAGCGGAACCCATGCCCTCCCGACGAAATGGGTGGTCTACAGCTCAGACCATTGGCCAAACGGGAGGGTTGGCTTACAACTCAGACCGTTTGAGGGGGGAATGGTGAGGACTGTTGAGGTGGAATGGTACACAGATTTAGAAGGATGGCGGGACTGGTCGTTAGGGTGTTGGGGGTTATGTCGGTTCGGCGTAGGTGCGGTCGTTGGGCTACAACTCGTCCCAGGGTCGCATAATAGACCTCAGGTCGCGGTGCATAGGGATGTTCCCCTCCCGGCATCATAGAGAGAAAAAAGCTCCAATGTGCATTTACTTTCTCTCTCTCTCTCTCTCTCTATATATATATATATAATTAGATAAGTAGGTGGAAATACATAAATCAAACTAATTGAATTGTTACATTAGACTTTTCACAAGACAACAACAACAACAACAATGAATTATAGGATAATATCTTTTCAGTGGAGATCTGACGCGTTGTCTGTTACATCACAGCCTCAAGCCGACAATTATTGAAGAGCATAGTTTCGAAGTTACGTAACTTCATGAAATACAAACCTCAGAAATCACGATTTTTATATTCATCTAACTACATTCAGATATAATCTTGGCATGTAGGCATTCACGGCCGGTGTCTAGTTGAAACGGAGCTTCCAGGCTAAGATGCTGTGGTCTACTGGTGCAGATGTTCCCAGACGTTTCGTCTACTACTGCGGCAGACATCTTCAGTGGTTAGGTATCTTAGGTCGATGTTTTCTGCTACTAGTACCTGTAGCAACTGATAAGGACAAGCAACCAGTCAGGTTATCAGTTGCTACAGGTACCCCTAGCAGAAGACTTCGATCTAGGATACCTAACCACTGAAGGTGTCTGACGCAGTAGTAGACGAAACGTCTGGGAACACATGCACCAGTAGGCATCTTAGCCTGGAAGCTCCGTTTCAACTACATTCAGATATGATTATGAATATAATGTAGTTTCATTCATTACTTGTATACACATCGTGAAACTGTGTTTTGAAATTATCGTGTCATTTGAGGTTGTGATAATTACCTCATGTATTCATTCAGAGTTTTCTGCCCAAAGGAAATGTTTTTCATTGCAAACTCAGCATTCTTCCATCTTTCCTATTTTTTCTCTTCCTCGTACGCTCGGTTTCTCGAACATGAGATATCGATCCTATTCGTATAACGCTATCGAATGGATGACTGAAGTTTTTGAGTTGCCCGAACGTGAGACAGACCTATTGGTTCGACATGTCGTCTGTCAACTTGTTGCCTAGGTCACTGGAGGAGGATATATCCAATCTCTAATTTGCGGGCGCATGCTTATGTTGAACACCCTAAAACTGCCTAATGCTCTATACTCCCATTATCACGAAACTAATTATAACCATGTTGCTTAATGGTTCAAGGATTGTTATTAATATTTTGTTCGCGGCCCCCATTAACTGACCTTTGACCCACCAGAGGGCCCAGACCTCCCACGTGAGAATCACTTCTATTGTATTGGATTGTATTGATGGAAGTAAAATGATTTTTTTCCTTAATATTCAAATTGTCTGTGATCAGTCCTTGAAAGTTAGAGATATTGTTGCACGATTTCCTATATCTGTTTATGACAGCACAATCTTCAATAGTTCCAATATTAGAGCTAGATTTGAATCTCAGGAATATGATGACATATTTTTTGTTGACATTGCTTACCCTTTCGTTCATACCTCATGACTCCAATAATATCGTAAACTCTAATACTGAAAGTGAGGTTAGGTATACTGTTCAGTTTAATGCAATGTAGCATTTGCCAGATGATTTTCATTAATATTAATGTAGTTCAAGTTTTGGCTGTAAATTTGAATGAAACAAAGCCGAGAACTCGCTGAGCATCAATGATAGAGTTATTTTTCACTATTGAGGTTAATTAATTTTCAGCGGTTGCAATAATTTAATCAAAATACTGTGCATACATCGTATCAGTTGTTCACAGTGAATAGTGCAATTTTAATCGCTGCTATGGAATCTAGTTAAGAAGATAATAATCGGCCCATAACACCAAAAAAGAAATTGTTACAGCGTGAAAATACTACAAAATATGAACGTCCGAAATATCGAAAACATAATTTTATTATAGAATTTGTTTGGGAAATCAACGTGACTTCAAGCCCTAGTTGGAACCTATATTCAAGACCTCTTGTAAACTGTGTAATGATTCGACGGGAACATATTATATTTCTTTTATACGCATCCACCTGAAATCGAATATGCAGCCATCTCATCAACATTTAATTTTATTAGGAAAGTATGTTATTATAAAATAATAGCTGTTGCTTTTACATTAAGAAGGTTGTAAAATATTTGTTCTTACAAATAAGAGAAATAAATTCTCGCATAGATTCAATATCTGTTTTTATTTAATTTTATTTTTGTCGTACCATAAAATACCATAATTTCCAAGTGTTGGCACCATAATGAGTGGTTGACAGGTTGGCATCACTGGTTTAGGATAAGAAACAAAACACACAATGTGTAATTCACAGCGAAGTAACATTAGGTGACTTTGATCATCGCTTGGAAAATTTTATTTAAAAATTCAATCGGCGAAATTTACAAGCAGGAAGAATTTTTTTATGTTCAGTTATGTCTATTTGTTAAAATTAAAGTCATATAAGCCTAACTTCAAATGGGTCATTCGGTGAGTGGGTTCTGTCTAATAAGTTATGTATAACGGAGAAATATACCCAACTTTACAATTTTTTTTTATTTTGGGCGAGGCTTGCATGCACCTCCAAGCATAATATTATGTGAATTCACTAAATGTTATTAAAACTCTGAATCACTTAGTAATATATTTCATAATGTGACTCTATACTGTAAGAAACGGGTGTATGAAGCGTTTTGAGTTGCGAAAGAATCAAAAGAACGATAATAATTGTTTATTAGACAACAGTTAAAGTCCACACATACGTGAATACGATTTTGCCCTCACATGCCTTATAAAAGTTCCTGACAGGAAGCGCGATTTTTTTCCTTTTCCAAGAGGTCTTTCACAGTTTATAGAGCCAATGTTCCATTGACATAAATTAAGGGAATGTCCGATCAGGACAGAATTAGCAGGGAATTGTGACACTCTCTAACCCACGATTTAATCTGCTGCGACTTTTGTTCCTGGGGTAAATATAAGATAACATATACGAGACATACCCAGAAACCATGAAAGAACTGAAACTGAAATTCCATTAGGAGATTGGCCAGCTGTTCTCAAGGAGAATTACAGCGAGAGATGGATTGTTTCTTAAAGAGGTGCCAGAAATGTGTAGGTAACGAAAGTGGCCAGGTTCAGCACCTGCTATCATAAAATTGATGAGTAAATTTTTAGTAGTTTTATTCCATAAATTGTTAAGGAAACTGTACATGTTTGATTACATCACCGCCACTATACGATACCCGCACACAGGAACGAGCGCCTCGCTCGATGATAGCATAAAAACCGCAAGCTAGTTCGCACTTCAACAGTTCTTCCTATAGTTTAATTTATGTTATGTTTTGAAAACGATACAGATAGATGAGGTTCGAAGTCTAGTTCTTTCCATTTGTCCATTATTACTCCCTAAATTTTTATATATGTTTACATATTAAATACATCGTCAATTCACGAATGAAATAAATACAAATATTGTGGTTTATGTAAAAACAAAAGAATTTATTGATATTTTATTATATAACATATTAAATGAAAAAAAAAATAGGATATATTATAACAATGTTACACAACTACATGCTCATATAATAATAATTACAAATGTTCAATAAATCTAATGATGTCCACCGAAGTCATATTCTTCTTGATGTCCCTGGCTAGAACCTTCCTGACCGTGACCTTCACCGCTTCCTTCATGGCCTTTAATAAACACCGGGACTTTCTTCTCCACCACAACTGGAACCTTCACTTCATAAGGTTGTGGTATAGGTACTTTAACAGGGAAGGGCTTCGGAACGTGTACTGGATGAGGGACGGGATAGGGAACCTTCACTGGAACCTTCACTGGATAAGGAACTTTTTTCTCCACAGTGTAAGGAATCTTCTTCTCTATATAAACAGGATAGGGTTTTGGTACCGATACTGGATAGGGCTTCTTTACTGGTACTGTGTAAGGAACTTTAACAGGAACTGGAACTTTCTTCTCGACTTCTACTTTATAAGGTTGAGGGATGGGAACTTCAACTGTCTTGGTGATAATAGTGGCTTTTACATGTGACTCGTGTTGTGCGCCGCCGCCTCCAAAACTGCCGCTACCGAAAGAGTGACCTCCAAGATTGTGTTGATGACCTTCCAATGACAGGCCCCCACCGTGTCCACCCAGCGACAGACTACCTCCGTGAACGCCTAGTGACAAACCTCCATGGCCACCTGATGACAGACTTCCTCCGTGACTTCCGAGTGATAAACCTTCATGGCCACCCGACGACACATCTCCATAACCTCCTAGTGACACACTTCCATGACCACCCAATAACTGAACTCCTCCGTGACCTGGTGACAGAACTCCATGGCCTCCCGATGACAAACTACCTCCTTGGCCATCATTTGACAGTCCTCCTCCGTGACCTCCTAGTGATAGATCTCCGTGGCCACCAAATGACAGTCTACCTCCATGGCCACCAGACGACAGACCATCTGCGTTGCCACCAGACAACAGCTTTCCGTGACCTCCCAGTGACATACTTCCATGGCCATCAAATGACAGACTTCCACCGTGACCTCCAAGTGATAGACCTCCATGGCCACTAAGTGACAGACTACCTCCGTGGCCACCAGATGACAGACCACCTCCGTGACTTCCGAGTGACAGACCTCCATGACCACCAGATGACAGACTTCCTCCGTAACCTCCTGATGATAGACTTCCATGGCCACTAGATGACAGACCATCTAGACCACCTCCGTGGCTTCCCAGCGACAGACCTCCATGACCACCAGATGACAGACTTCCTCCGTAAACTCCTGATGATAGACTTCCATGGCCACTAGATAACAGACCACCTCCGTGGCCACCAGATGACAGACCAAATAATTGACTTCCTAGGGACAGACCTCCATGACCACCAGATGACAGACTTCCTCCGTAACCACCTGATGATAGACTTCCATGGCCACTAGATGACAGACCACCTCCGTGGCCACCAGACGACAGACTTCCTCCTTGACTTCCCAGTGACAAACCTCCATACCCACCTGATAACAGACCTCCTTTGTGACTTCCCAGTGACAAATCTCCATGACCACCAATTGACAGACCTTTTCCGTGGCCACCAGATGACAGACCATTTCCATGGCCACCAGATGACAGACTTCCTCCGTGACTTCCCAGTGACAGACCTTCTTGACCACCAGATGACAGACTTCCTCCGTGACCTCCTAGTGATAGACCTCCATGGCCACCAGATGACAGACCTTGTCCGTGGCCAACAGATAACAGACTTCCTCCGTGACTTCCCAGTGACAGACCTCCTTGAACACCAGATGACAGACTTCCTCCGTGACCTAGTGATAGACCTCCATGACCTCCAGATGACAGACGGTTTCCATGGCCACCAGATGACAGACTTCCTCCGTGACTTCCCAGTGACAGACCTCCTTGACCACCAGATGACAGACTTCCTCCGTGACCTCCTAGTGATAGACTTCCATGGTCACCAGATGACAGACCTTTTCCGTGGCCACCGGATGACAGACTTCCTCCGTGACTTCCCAGTGACAGACCTCCTTGACCATCAGATGACAGACTTCCTCCGTGACCTCCTAGTGATAGACCTCCATGGCCACCAGATGACAAGCCTTTTCCGTGGCCACCAGATGACAGACTTCCTCCGTGACCTCCTAGTGATAGACTTCCATGGCCACCAGATGACAGGCCTTTTTCGTGGCCACCAGATGACAGACTTCCTCCGTGACCTCCTAGTGATAGACTTCCATGGCCACCAGATGACAGGCCTTTTCCGTGGCCACCAGATGACAGACTTCCTCCGTGACTTCCCAGTGACAGACCTCCTTGACCACCAGATGACAGACTTCCTCCGTGACCTCCTAGTGATAGACCTCCATGGCCAACAAATGACAGGCCCTTTCCTTGGCCACTGGATGACAGACTACCTCCGTGGCCTAGTGATAGACCTCCATGGCCACCAGATGACAAGCCTTTTCCGTGGCCACCAGATGACAGACTTCCTCCGTGACTTCCCAGTGACAGACCTCCTTGACCACCAGATGACAGACTTCCTCCGTGACCTCCTAGTGATAGACTTCCATGACCACTAGATGACAAACCTCCTCCGTGACTTTCCAGTGACAGCTCTCCATGGCCACCAGATGAGAGACTTCCACCGTGACCTCCTAGTGATAGACCTCCATGGCTGCCAGATGACAGACCACCTCCGTGGCCACCAAATGACAGACCTCCATGACCACCAGAAGACAGGCTTCCTCCGTGAGCTGCTAGTGATAGACTTCCATGGCCACCCGATGACAGATCGCTTCCGTGACCACCCGACGATTGACCACCTCCGTGTCCGAAGTCTCCGCCCCCATATCCCAAGTGGTATAGTCCTCTTTTTTCAGTTTTCTTGTCCTCCTTCTGGCTATCTGCCAGAACTAAGGATGACACCATCAGCAGCACGATACACTTCTGTTAATAATTAAAACGTAAGTTCAATTATTCACCCAATTAAAAATGATGAAAAGCAGTAATTTTTGGGTATAAATATTGTTTTTTCAAGTTACTTTTGGTTTTACAATTTTAAATTTATTTTCCCAAAGATGAGATTTGATATAGAGAACTGACTGTAATTATATTTGTTACGTAACACTACAGTTACATCTTTTACTGACCACGTACACTCTCAGAATACTGGGAAGTTAAAACTCATGTGTTCAGAAAATAGACATTAGTAGCAGAAAAGATGCCAGTCCTATATGGTTACCACCTTTATCTCCAAACAAATACTCCGGATACTCTTTACTGTTACAGACAGAGTGAATCCTACAACCATAGCACGGCCAGAAGGATTAGAATACTGGAAAAAATTCATGATCACTGGAGATGAACAACGATCAAGAAAGCGAGACTAACAGCGCCCGCAAAGCGTCCTTGACGTAAAGACTTTCGAGTCTTCCCGACGCGATATTGATCATCTCCCGAAGTAAAGCAGCCTTTAATCACCACATTTGTTTATACCTGACTGAACTTTTATCTACTTTGGCAACTGTTATATATGTATAAACAATCAAGTAGCCTACTTGAAATATCTCTACCTTTAAGTGTATAATAATCCGTTCCACAGTCTTTATTTAATTACTAGGCCCTTATTAAAAGGATAGGAATTTTCTTTTCATATGTTTAAGATCAATTATGTAATCTCAAGTAAAATGATATTAATGTCATGTTCTATGTTTCTTAGAAATTCAAATTTATTTGAGAATTTTTTTCTGTTTATATAGGCCTAACCGTAGGTAATATTATATAATAAAACCAGAAAATGTTGATAACCAAGATACTCTTCTGTTTTGTCTTTTTGTCTCATTTAAACATTTATGTCATTTATTTCAATGATGTATGTTATTCAAAGTTACGAAATCTTTCCACGCCGACCAAATGCTATTTCGAGAATGACGAGAGAGACTCGAAGCGCAGCTGGAATGACGAGCCGAGACTCGAAAGACAAATGCAGCGAACACATCGAGTGAGAACGGCAGTTAGTTTTGTTCATCTCTACTGACCACCCTCGGGAACTGAATGCACGAAATATCGACTTGGAACGTAATGTCCTCGCTGTGACGCTACCGCGTGTTTTGTATACGAAATTGGTACATATTATTTCAATAATTTAAACACTACGTTTATGTATCGGGAAATAATACCGCAAGTATCCAAAAACATCCTTAGTTGTGTAAGACCTATATTTGGGAATCTTAAAGGAGATGTACAGAATGGCTGCATATTTCCATTATATTAACTTACCAAGTTTACTGACGA
The DNA here is from genome assembly GCF_040183065.1 of Periplaneta americana. NCBI lineage: Eukaryota > Metazoa > Arthropoda > Insecta > Blattodea > Blattidae > Periplaneta > Periplaneta americana. Next base: position 70,207,167 of record NC_091120.1, on the reverse strand, counting down.
ATAAATGGCAGCATTATTTTGTAATTGATTTATCTTTTATTTCTGTGAGCATATTATAAAAACCAAATTAAGCCTTACTATCCTTGCCGAAATGTAGGGTTGTAACTAATATGGTGGAAACCTTTGGGGAATGGATAGAGGACCTAAACACATGCATAAAGTTAAATAGTATTTAGTCAATATCATTTTATTTTTAGTTACCGTTTACACATACGAGTATATAGGTACTTATTTACAAGGCATTTTTACATCTTCGTTTACCAAGTCCATGTAGACTATAAGTCTACAGAGAGTGTTCAAAATGGAAATAATGAGTTGTAATACAGCCATCTAAACTCCGAATAATTATGGACTGTCATATCCTGTACCATATTCCATGTGTATGGTTTATCTGATAACACCCTTTCTTCAACACGCCGGCGAAGAATTTCAATGTTCTCAGTAAACTTTCAGCACACAATTACTTTTAAATGTCCTCATAAGTAAAAGTCCAATGAACTGAAGTCAGGCGAACGAACAATCCAGGATGATGGTCCCCCGCGACCTATCTATTTATTAGGGAAACGCTGACTTCCAATCGTTCTAGTGGAAAGCTAAAAATGTGGTGGTGCCCAGTCATGCATGAACAACATACGGTGGCCTGCTCCTTCTCCTGACTTCAATTCATTGGATTTTTACTTATGGAGAAATTGATAAGCAATTTTGTATTCAAGACTTATTGAGAACATTGAAATTCTTCGTCAGCATTTTGAAGAATGCTGTGAGCAGATACAACACATAGCTGGAATGAGGAAAGGATTAAGATAATCCTTGATGCAGCTTAGAAGTTTGTATTAGAAATCATTAAAGAGAGTCAAAATTCGTGACTTGCGAAATCGCGAAAAACCTAAGAACCAAATAAACATAGTTTAAAACATGGTTCACATAAAAATATCATAATTACACGTTTCAACTCGCGAAAAATCGCAAAAATCCTATGACTTGTGAATTTAGCATATTTTCTGTCGTTATTCGCAAAAAGACGCAATTTTTCGGCAATTAATAAATACATTGTCTAAATTTGAAAATTTTAGAAGTTCTGTTTGAAAGATGCACAAAGTCTGGAATGTTGGCGCTAGATGGTGTGAGTTGAAATGGTTCGTAAACTGTTTGATAAGTGGCAGACGCTATCGGAGAAGTATAAGAGTATTGATCGTCGATCGATATATGTCGTTTCTTGTGTAGTAAACTTCTTCAACCGGTATCAGAACTGTTTTACTAACAGAATTTTTTAAGCATTGATGTAACTGAAAGCAATTTGAAACCTCTCTTAGATCAGATGCCAACCTTAAAGAATCTATCACCTGATGTAGCAGTACATGCATACAGTGAACTGAAGAACATAGTTAAAAATAGTCCTGGACTTTCAGTTCGAGAAGGTTTGCTGTCGCTACGTGAAGATCACAGTGATTTTGTGGACGGAGCACTCCAAGCTAAATGGGTTCCAGTTTCTAATGTTGACTGTGAACTTTTTTTTTTCACAATTCTCGTGTGTGCTAACAAATAGAAGAACAAACCTTACAATGACAAACTTAGAACTGTTGTCTGCATAGAACTTTGAATGTTAAATAATGTTAAGTATGTTAGATTATTGTCAACGAAAAACTTTGAATATATAATTATAATTGTCAATTATCTTAAGCAACATAATAATTTGATAAAACAGGGTGAAAATTTCAGGTTTACTCAAGAAATTTTCGTTTTCACTCACGAATTTTTATCCTTTTTAATCAAGGATTTTAGCCCATTTTATTCAATAATTTTTACTGTCTCTAGAAATCATGGTGACACTATCTGTAGGATAATTACGCATGGACTTTGTAATATAAAACTAAAGTTGTAATAATTAAATATGTCTGAATTAAAACCTATCTTTAATTAAAAAAAAAAAACAAAATTACTACCTATTTACATGCAATTTTTATTGTTTTTAGGTCCTCTATCTATTCCCCAAATGTTTTTGAAATACTATACTGGCTAACGTAATAGTGTATTGTTTTTATATAAATTGATGTTGAAATTCGTAATTTTAAATTCGATCTCTAGCTGCAAAATGATTTTACTCTAATCTCTTCAGCAATTTATTACACTTAATACGCCTATTATTGACATTTCTTCTTATACTCAATATGGTACTTGAATAATGTGCCGATTGGATTTGTACTTACGAGAAGCTTCATGTCTCCGTGTGTATGAGTACTTGAGGTGCAGAGATGCGTCTGTCAGCTAGAATGCAGTGAAGGGTTTATATACTGTAATGTACGGTCTTGCACCTAGCACATCTAATGCTTTCTACACAAGATGAGCACAAAGAACGTCTGTGATGCAGAACTGATGAAATTTGCGTATTAATTGTAGTATAACTAGCATAGATCACTTTACATTCTTATTCTTGGTATCCTGCTGATAGATATAAGTTCAATCTAACTCCCAGTTTGAATTATTTTCCTTCTAAATACATTAATTTCAAAGCATTATAATTGCATAAGGTGCATTATTGATGCCATATTTTACTTTTAGAATGTAAAAATATACTTGTCGTGTTCTAGGAAGCATGCTGAGATAAGACAAGCGTCTAGTCTATGTAACTTGAGACTATGATGCTAATACGTTCAACTATAAAACTATATTACGTACTGTATAAATCATATACAAGATAATTCAGGGGAAAGGAACTGACCACCTTATCCAGTACTTCCTGCCTTAGGTGCACCATAAGAGGTGCTTTATTGGTATCATTTGTGAGGTTCAGCCCTGCCTTCGGACAATTGACTAAACAGAGGTAGGCCTAATTCAAAAGTTCGATGCCATGTAGAAACTCCGTTATTAGTGCAGATAGCGAAAAATGTAAAGAGGGGAGAGTTATTCCAAAAATGTATGTTTCAATCCAATGTTACCTCTGATTGAGGTTCTGGCTGATATGTACATCTTTTATCAGGCAGTACATCTCACTTGACGATTAGTGCCAGAGGAAGAACAGTTGTTTGTATGCATCTAAGTCTGACTAGTCAGCGATGTATGGAATGGAGGACGAAAAGAACTGCCCATCCTACCCTATTATCTTCTGCCTTAGTTGCCTCATGGGTGATGCGTTATTGGTGTCATTTGTGATGTTCAAACCTGTCTTTGGACAGTTCACTAAACAACAACAACAATCTAATATGCTTAAATTTTCAACGTTATTCTATCATTATGCAACGAAATATGTGAGAGAGACGAATGGCCTGAATATTTTACGCAGACAGTGTTGCTTACAATATCGAAGAAAAATAATGCCAAGAAATGTAAGGAGTTCAGGACTATAAGCCTGATATCACTCTCGGTGAAGTTTCTCCTGCGATTACTGAATCGACGTTTATATTCTTACATGGAAGGAAGTTTGGATAAAGAGCATTTTGGTTTCAAGAAGGAAAAAGGTACGAGAGATGCAATTGAACTGCTACGAACAATCGGCGAAAGATACCCAGAGAAGAGGAAAGAAGTGTATGTAGTATTTGTGGACCCAGAAAAGGTGTTTCATAGAGTAGATTGGAATAAACTGATAGGAATCCAAATGAAAATTGGTGTGGATTGGAAAGAGACGAAGCTGTTCAGTAATGTTTAAATGATACAACGAGTTAAAATCAGGATAGGAGAAGAAAAGTCTAAAGGAAGTGAAATATGGAGAGCAGTACGTCAAGGATGCCCTTTATCACCTAATTTGTTCAACATATACTTGAAGGATTTAGTGAAGAACTGTTTTCAGAACATGGGAGGAGTGATAAGAGGAAGAAGAAGAATAAACTACATAAGAATTTGCTGATGATATGGCGTTGTTATCAGAAGAGGAGATGACACTCGGGGACATGCTAGTGTAGCTAAATGACAGCTGTGAGCAGTATGAAATGAAGTTAAATGCAAACAAGACGAAGACCATAATCATAGAAAGATAAAAAAGAAGGTAAACTTGCGAATTCTAAATGAGGCAGTAGAACAAGTGGACAACTTCAAATACCTGGGGTGTACTGTAAACAGTTACATAAGTTGCTGCCAGGAAGTCGAGAAGAGGGTAGCAATAGCAAAGGAAACTTTTAATAGTAAGGGGAACATCTTGTGCAGGCTCTGGAAAAGAGAACTAAGGAAGAGACTAGTGAAGTACTTAGTATGGAGTTTAGCATTGTAAGGAGAAAGAGATATGGAAATTACGACGAATTGAAGAGAAGCGACTAGAAGCATTTGAAATGTAGACATGGAGAAGAATAGATCGTGTGAAATGGACAGAATAAGAAATAAAGCTGCATTGGAAAGAGTAGGTGAAGAAAGAATTATGTTCAAATTAATTAGGAGGAGAAAAAAAAAAAGAAATTGGTTAGGTCAGTGGCCGAGAAGAAACTGCATACTGAAGGATGCACTGGAAGGGATGATGAATGGGAGAAGAGTTCGTGGCGGAAGAAGATATCAAACGATAGACAACATTAAGATATATGGAGCATATGCACATACAAAGAGAAAAACAGAAAATAGGTAAAACTGGAGAATGCTGGGTTTACAGTGAAAGACCTGCCCTTGGGCAGAACACTATGAATGAATGAATGAATGCCCCGTTGAGGCTGTATACTGGCACGAACCTCGAGAACCGACAAATGCTCAGTTGCCACATAGCGAAGTTTGTCATTAAATAGGATATTTACATTATCACAATCATCGTCCTGTGCTGACTAAATTATGAATTAATGACAATAATTATCAGTATTACCAGTAGGATAGAATTTCAGGGAAAAGTCCATACAAGAATTAAATTTCTAAAAATTCCTGTTTCTTTGCCACTATGAGATGTTAAAAAGCCGCGAAACTTAACATACACAAAATCAGTGATACATTATATATATATATATATATATATAATATATGTGCTCGTGAGTATGTGTATTATGCACGTGATTCAGTGTCACACGGCGAAAAGCTGGCTGTCATTGTACTGAACATGTGGCAACAGGAAATTTTCCATTCTCATTGATGCTTTTATCAGTGTACAGCCTCAACGGTGCATTCTATGTCGAAAAGTACATTATTTCCAGCAACTTTCACCTGTTTCCACTTTGCACTATCTTCACTATTAACAGAGCTTGTCTATGGCGCCAGAGTTTTTAATAACTCTGTATATTTATTATTAGTAAATTACATTGGAAATAGTAGAATCAGGGAGATTTCGAATAAAGAAGTATAACACAAGGATGCAGCTCGTTGTCCACTTTTTGTAAATAAATATAGACGGGAATTACATAATTTTATGCAGAAATTATAAATTGAACATTTTTTCTGATAACAGAATTAGATTAAAACTATTAATTTCAACTGTAAGCTCACGTGCGAAAATGGTTTCCTTAATCACTACATGATATTATCAGTTTGACAACGGAGCTTGCTTTTTAATGAGTAAAACAACTGCACACTGTACTGGATGTATGCAAGCATATTTCATGTGTGTTACATGTGCAGTATTATACATGAAAGACGATGAACACGGATAACAGTTGGAGATTCCATTAGGAAAATGCCGTTGGTATTATTTTTCTGTTAGCCATAGACGCTGAAGCGCCGTATTAAACATCATCATCATCATCATAATCATCATCATATCATCATAATCATCATAATCTTTTGCTATTCTGATATTTCATGCTGGGATAGTGCAGATATCATACATTTGCGATAGTTGATTTAAGTTAAATATGTTTTTGTGAATTTTTCAATATTGGGTTGGTGACTTCTACTTGATTTTGTTTAGTTTTTAAAGTGCATAATATGTGTTTTCGTTTCGCCAATAGAATTTTATGTTTGTATCGAAGGGATCTGAATTTTCTCCCAATGTCAAATTAATTGGTCATAATTATATCTCAAAACATTCATTAATCCTGTACCTCAAACTAGAGTCTCTTCGAAGGAGCGCTCGAGTCCAGGGCCTCTCCTGTCCCGAGCTGCTAGCACAGAGCTTATTCTGAATCAGCGCTGAGCAATCTCATGGCATCACGGTGTTCCGAATTCCGAATTTCAATGATGATGTCACTGATGCTCCACCGGTGTCGCACCGGTTCCACCAGCTTGTCCACACCTGTGGAGTAACGGTCAGCGCGTCTGGCCGCGAAACCAGGTGGCCCGGGTTCGAATCCCGGTCGGGGCAACTTACCTGGTTGAGGTTTTTTCTGGAGTCTTCCCTCGATGAGCAAATGCTGGATAACTTTCGGTGCTGGACCCCGGACTCATTTCACTGGCATTATCACCTTCATTTCATTCATACGCTAAATAACCTAGATGTTGATACATCGTCGTAAAATAACCCAATAAAAATAAAAAAAATCCATCAGCTTGCAGAAGTGGTGGCAGTGTCCATCAGCCGCCATCTGATTGCTTCTTGTATAAGGCGGGAATTAACAGAAGAATGACATCGTGCACTGTTGTGACATGGCTGTATTGTTTGTAATGAGCACAACGTAAAAAAATGTTAATGGCTTATGAACTAACATGTCAACGGACCACTTATTTCTACTGGTTCAAGAAATAAATTGTTTATGCTCTCTTTTCTTTGAACGAGATGACATTATGGAAATTTCGCAAAATCTTGCAACAACTTGTACAGCTGCCATGATGGCCATTGAACCTTCCAGCTGTTTTGTTCCTATTTCGTTGCGGCGTGACGTCATTGATGTCCACCGGTCCGGTGAGATTCGCAATACGTTGACAGTGCTTTGGCCGGCGGAGACGTAAGAATTCTTGCGTAAGAACGTGAAGTCCAAGAAATGGCTGCATCTAAATCTATAGACATAATCCGCGCTGAATTCCCTACATTGCGTAGATTTTTAATATATGTGGAATGTGAAAATATGTTATGAAAAGTAGACCTGGTTCGCGAGTTGGTATAGCGCTGTTCTATGCCCAAGGTTGCGGGTTCGATCCCGGGCCAGATCGATGGCATTTAAGTGTGCTTAAATGCGACAAGCTCATGTCAGAAGATTTACTGGCATGTAAAAGAACTCCTGTGGGACAAAATGGCGGCACATCCGGCGACGCTGATATAACTCTGCAGTTGCGAGCGTCGTTAAATAAACCATAACATTTAACATGTTATGTAAGATTGTAGCAAATTATATACAATGCTTAGTATGCAAACAGTACCTCTTTATGAGAAAGTACAATATAAAACGACATTACGAGTTGAAACGCCATGCGGACTTTCAAGGATTTGATGGGAAAGAACGAGTTCTAGTAAAATGTCTAAAAGTAGGTAAATATGATTTAAATAGGTCACTCACGCTGTGCGATATTATAATTATTTGTCTAAAATTGTTTTATGTATACTTACTGTGATTTTATCTCTATACTTGTATTTTTTCCTCCTCTATTTTGCATTTGTATTTTTGTATTTGTATTCGCATTCCTTTCTCTTATTTACTTTTTCTCTCTCCATTGTTTTTTTTTTGTATTTGGTGTGGTGGAGAAGGTCTTTTGGCCTTAACTTCACCATAATAAATAAATAAATAAATAAATAAATAAATAAATAAATAAATAAATAAATAAATAAATAAGTAAGTAAGTAAATAAGTAAGTAAGTAAATAAGTAAATAAATAAATAAATAATATTTAAATAAGTACATAAATACGTCTTTGTGTTAGAATTTGTTTCAGAAAGTGAATAAAATTAAGTGCAGTATATAATATAATAAATTGTTTTATTTTGTGTTAAATCCCTATGTAGGTTATATTAGTTTCATAACTGCACAATTTTATTGGAAATATTACTTCATTAATTAGTGCTGCTACAATATTTCGTTTCTTGTGCTGTCCCACATAGAGTAGGTGCTCTCTAAGTCTGTACTTCGAACTCTTTTAGCTTCATTATCATGTATCTTCATAGCTATACGTGCGATGACGTAACACGGATGTCGCAACGTCAAAATGACACTTTCCTTTCAATATATAAAATAGTTTATCGATTAGGCTTTCTCAGATGCTGCCCCATTCACAGAGAGGACAAATAAGCACGTAGTATAAGGATGTGGATTATGAAGGAAGTTATAAGGGTGTCATAAATGATGAGAATATGATTATTTTAGATTCAGCATTTATTCAACATTACTTCAAATCTCAAACGAAACAATAAGAAACTTCACTACCTACTTACGTTGAAATTAATGTACAGAAACGTCTATGGAATCTCCGTCGGAATGATGAATGTCAAATACAATAGCAAAAATAATGAGAGGAAACAAGACTAGATATGTTAAATACGTTGTAACATCTGAGCATGTTCACTTTGTCAGAAAAAATCAGTGGTGAATACTATGACCAAATCCTCCCTGACCTGCGAGATCATGACCAAAGCTGTGACCATTCAAACCTCCGCTGAAACCTCCTTCATGTCCCTTGATGAACACTGGTACTTTCTTCTCTATCACCACCGGCACCTTCACTGGATAGGGTTGAGAAACGGGAACCTTCACTGGATAGGGCTTAGGAACATAGACGGTGTGTGGTACAGGGACGGGAACCTTCACAGGAACTTTCACAGGATACGGAACTGTCTTCTCTACGGGGTAGGGAATTTTCTTCTCCACGTACACGGGATAGGATTTGGGCACAGGGACTGGATACGGCTTCTCTACGTGTACGGGGACAGAGACTTTGACAGGAACTGGCACTTTCTTTTCGACGTGAACTGGATAAGGGTGAGGAACAGGTACTTTGACTTCCTTGGTAATGGTGATAGACTTGATTTGAGCTTGGTGGTGGGATTCACTGCCACCGAAACTGCTTCCTCCGAAAGAATGACCTCCTTCCAGAGACAATCCTTCTCCGTGACCTCCCAGTGACAGACCGTGACCTCCGAAAGACACACCACTTTCATGTCCAAAGTCTCCTCCACCATAACCCAGGTCGTGGAGTCCTCTCTTTTCTGTGTTCTTGTCCTTCTTCTGGTCTTCAGCCAGAACTAAGGACGCCGCTATCAATAGGATGGTGCAGATCTGTATGAAACATATTTGTTTGTATTGACATTAATGTAACACATGGAACATCAGAGTAATTCAATGATTCGATTAAATTGTATAGAAGTGAAATAGATTCGAAAAAATTAACGAATAATTTGACTGTTCTCATTTACATATATTAAACAATTTATATTTACCTCTCTTAACTTAATGTATCTTACTTTCTAATGAAGTTTCGTTGCAAAGTGAGGGATAAAATATAAAACTTTTTAGATTGAATTTTGAAGACATACGTATATATTGCATTGGTTCAAATATGTAGGCTATGTTTGAGTTAACTGATCTGAATGTTTTGGAATTGAATTTGTCTTTTTTGCATCTAGTGGTTTAAATATTAGCTATAAGACTTAGATGTTTTAGGAGCTTACTTACGAGAAACTTCATGTTGCCGAGTGTACTGTTGGATGAGGCACAGAGATGCGTCTGCCTACTAAGATTCAATGATCAGTATATATAGTGCACTGTGCAGACTTCCGTGTAACATTCCTATGCTTTCTATTGTGTATATGCAGAAAAATTGTTTTATGGTGCAGAGTAGACTATTCTCTTGGTTTAATTTCTATTCCTGCTGATCATTTGCATTGTTTATGGACACACTATACAAAAGTAATTGCGTAATATGAGTTAAAAATGAAGGCTTAATTTATAGTTCATACTTAAATGTTTGGTATTTTGTTAAGCGAAACATTGGCTTAAAACCAAGTTACATTAGTTATAAGCATTTCAATGAAAATAACACCATTACATATATTACTGTTACATAATCAATTTCCTTTCCTTTCTGCTAGTTTTAAAGATCCTGTAAACCTAGAAATAAATCTTTAATCTTTTCGTAACGAAGCTAAAACTGGGTTTTCAGGTTCTTTGATTCGTGCATACAGAACTTCCCTGTTTCAAAGAAGACAGATAAATTTTCGCAAGCTAGGGCATGGACGAAAATGTTCGGTCAGAGACAGTGTCCACGAAGCAAGAGACATGGAGGAGAAATAAACGGTGAGATGCAAGCGAGAGAAGAGAAATGGGTGAAAATTATATGATCAGAGATAAGAGTTCGCGAAGCAAGAGATATTGGCAAAAATAAACGGTCAGGAAGAAGAGTGTTCATGAAGCAAGGGACGTGGACTAAAAATAAACTGCAAGATTCAGCTGTCCGCGAAACAGGGGTGTGGGTGAAAAATAAACGTTCATAGGCAAGTGTCCGTGAAGCTAGGCACATTACTTTCTTTCTTATGACTTTTAGAGAAGCCCAAGGTTCATTGCCGCCCTCACATAAGCCCGCCATCGGTTCCTATCATGAGAAAGATTAATCCAGTCTCTACCACCATATCTCACCTCCCTCAAATCCTTTTTAATACTATCCTCGCATGTACGTCTCGGGCTATCTAAAGCTATTTTTCTCTCCGGCCTCCTAACTAACACTGTGTATGCACTTCTGGATTCGCCCATACGTGCTACATGCCCTGCCCATCTCAAACGTCTGGATTTAATGTTCCTAACGCAGTTCTGCGTTGTGTAACTTTCTCCATTCTTCTGTCACTTCATCCTTTTTAGCCCCAAATCATTTCATAAGCACCTTATTCTCTAATATCCTTAACCTCTGTTCCTCTCTCAAAGTAAGGGTCTAAGTTTTACAACCATACAGAACAATCGGTAATATAACTGTTTTTTAAATTCTAACTTTCAGCTTTTTTGAGAGTGGCAAGAAATAAACGGTCAGGAACAAGTATCCGCGACATGGACGAAAAATGAACGGTTGGAGACAAGTGACCAGAAACCAAGGAACATGCGTGTAAAAAAAGGCTAGGGACAATTGTCTGCGAAGCAATGGACACGGGTGAAAAATGATCAGAGGCAAGAGTCCGCGAACCAATGAACATCCGGAGAAAATGAATAGTCATACACAAGTATCTGCGAAACAGTGGACATCTTGAAAATTGAACTATCAGAGACAAATGTCCGCGAGCCAATGGACATGTTGAAAAAAATGAACAAGTTTAGTGTCCGCGAAACAACGAACATGTGTGAAAAATGAACGATCAGAGAAAAGTGTCCGCGAAGAAAGGGACATGCATGAAAAATGAACAATCAGAAACATGTGTCCTCAAAGCAAGGGATATGAGTGTAAAATGAACGATCAGCGATCAGAGACAAGTTCACAAGTGTCCGCGAAGCAAGGGACATGCGTGAAAAATGTACGACAAGAGAAGCAAGAGATATGCGTGAAACTGAATGGTCAGAGATAAGTTTCCGTGAAGCAAGGGCCATGAACAAAAAATGGGCAGTATTTCTTCTGACACTCTTCGATAAAGAAGCGTTGAGAATGTATATGAGAATGTGCCTACTAAATTTTGCCATAAACCATTTGAATTAGAAACAGGCTATAACGTATGTCAGGCATGTCAATTGATGCCCACAGGAGCAAGCGCGCGTTTTAGAGCGAAGGAAAGCCTGAGCGCTTTACAGCGGAAAGGAAAGAGACAGACGAAACAGGTGGTATATGCCGCTTGGTCGAGCTATATTCAGGGATGGCCAGCACTGATTCAATAGATAAAGGGAAGAGAACGTATTAAAACTATATCCATGTTAACTTTTGGATTTGCCTGAGAAGTATAAGTGCATTATAAGAATGTAAGTTTTAATTTTAGTGCTCATTTTTCACAAGTTTGATTTTTTTTATTCAAAAGAGATATTTTCTCAACTTTTCGTATAGAAAAGTGAAATTTTCAGGTATAGGCCTATTTATTTAGTAGCCTTACAGAATGTTTTCGTAAATCTATCATCATCATCATCATCATCATCATCATCATCCTTCACGAATTAGGCCTCTGTAGACCTGTTTCGGTCCCATCTAGCAGTCTTCTTAACGGTCTTCCTGGTCGACGATGTCCTCTAGGTTTATATTGCATTATAATTTTTGGGATTCTTGAATTTTCCATTCTTCTTACATGATCTAGCCAATTGAATTTGTATCTGCTGATTTTTTCTTCTACTGACTCTACTTCTAATTGTTCTAAAATTTCTTCATTCCTTTTTCGGTCTAAAAGAGTATATCCTGCTGTCCTCCTGAAAAATTTAATTTCCGTTGCTTTGATTCTGTCCATGTCTTTTTTCTTTAATGTCCAAATCTCGCTTCCGTATAGAAGGGTGGGTAATGCTAGTGTATTATATATTTTTATTCTTGTAGATTTTTGTACTAATTTAGCTTTTAATGTATTGTTTATTATTCCTAGAATTTGTGTAAATTTGGTAATTTTCTTGTTCACATCGTTTTCGTTTTGATAAGATATTTCACAACCCAGATAATTGAAATTTTGCACTTGTTCGAGGCATTGGTTATTGTGTATTATCTTACTTCTCACTGGGTCTTGTCCTAAAAATGCCATTACTTTTGATTTTTGTGCTGAAATTTCCATCCCAAAATCTTTTAATATTTTATTTAATGTATACAATCCTCTTTGTAAATTATCCTCTGAATTGGAAATTATGACTTGATCATCGGCATAGAGTAAGGTATTTAATGTTAGAGCACTGGTTATTTTGATTCCTGATGTGTAGATTTGGTTCCATTTTAAAATAATTTCATTTATATAAATATTAAATAAAGTTGGTGATAGTGGACAACCTTGTCGAACTCCATTATTAACTAATTTTCTTTCGGATATACAGTTATTTATTTTGACACTTATTTTGCTGTCTGTGTAGATTTCTATTATATTTTGGAATAGCAAATTTGGAATATTTTTTTCTTGTAATATGTCGAATAAAAGGTCTCTTCGGACTTTATCAAAAGCTTTCACAAAATCAATAAAAGCTATATGGGTTTCTAAATTAAATTCTCTTCTTTTTTCCAACAATAGTTTGATACTAAATAATGGATCTACACATGATCTGCCTTTTCTAAAGCCATTTTGACACTCCAGAAGGAAAGTTTCAGCATGTTTTTTTAATTTTTCATTTAAAATCCTACTAAATATCTTATAACATGTGTTGAGGATACTAATCCCTCTATAGTTTTCAACATTCTGTTTATCTCCTGTTTTATATATGGGAATAATTACACTATTTTTCCATTCTTCCGGTAAAGTGGCAGTCAGATATATTCTGTTTAGAAATATTAGTAATCTTTCTTGAAATAGATCTCCTATACCGTAAATACGTATTACTGAAGATAGTATTGAAAATTTTGAAAATATTGCATGGAAATTGTTTGTAAGGAAATGAATTAACAAAGCAATTACTGTTACATCATAAGCAAAAGATACGTGTCCATGCGTAGTAAAAATGTCAGCTCTATACCTTCAGCAGATTTCGAGAAAATAATTTAATATTCTGATGATAGAAAGTTGCTCACAAATATCACCTTAAAAGCATAATGCGATAAGAGTTTTGTTATGTAATATTAGTTACACTTAAAACATATACAGTACCTAGGTAACTTTGCTTTGTACTGTAATATTGTTTTGATTAGTTTATTGATTACTTTTGTAAGGCTAAAGATACCATCAATATAAATTCCAACTTATCATGTGATACTCAATCTCTTTCTTTGGAATATCACTTTCTTTATGAATGATGTGTTTCACTCACTTAATACAGTATAATATTATACTACTATGGAATTTAAGTGACTATTCCTTCTTAACTCTCTATTATGTTATTAAGATCTAAAACATGCGCAATATTAAGAAATCAGTGTTAGTACTTCTGTAGATAATGTTAAACAGAAAGGAGCCATATAAAAATAACGACATAAAATTTCACGTTCCGTTTGAAGTTTGTGCAACACTGTTTTCTTAATCCAACAGGTTGCTTATTCATATACATAACCCTTCCTCTTTCCATACTTAGCGCTTTCTGCCCGCGCACGACGTCAAGGTCAGAAAAATGCGCTTGCTTTGACATCATTGACGTATGTGTACCGCAGTTAAACAACGCTGGAACCCAAAGTTGACTGCGTTTTTGGTATCCGAGAAGACGCGGTAGAAACCCGGACACCAACAACCCATTGGCACCGGACGCGGAAGCCTACACCAATACCCAAATTCAGTACTTTTCGGGATGAAACTATATTCAGGACCTCTACTATTCTAGAAAGTTAGTTATAAAGAGTATAGCCTATGTTACTTTCAAGCAAAAAGTACGGCGAAGGCTAAATGTTAACTGACGGATCTCGTGGATGTGTTATGTGTATTTAGTGGATCAGAACAAATAACGTAGTGAACAAAATTGTAAGAATAATATTAGGCAAATACCTATGAAATTGCTGCTTTACTATGTTCGAAAGAAATTATAATTAATGTGTTTTAGAAATGTTCAATAGATAAAATCATGGTTAAGCATATACACATGCAACCATAGAGGAATACATTGACTGATTAATTCATTGATTGATTTCACGAGGGCTGGATACGGGATACATCCTGCACTTTCGCCATTTAGACTCATTGTACTCCCTATTTGCGGTGATTGTCCGAAGGATGACCCAGGTGGCATTCGTGAATCCGACGCTGACAGGCGGAACATTCTTCTTGGGCCCTCCAGGTAAGGTTCCATCGATTACTGAAGATCACGAACCCACATTCCGAATCCCCAAGCCCTTTGAACACGGTCGGGTAACTGGAGCAAATAAGAGCAGTGAGCGGTATAGACTCTAGTGAGCGTCAATCCGGTGTTGGCTCTGTCACGTTGTCAGATATGAATTCATACATTTGACTGCACTACGGTAGCACTTTGAACATGAAGAGATTCATCGTGCCAGATATTGAAAAAAAAAACTTCTTGAAAAGAAAAGAGACTAGAAATCTCGCAAATGTACCAAATGTTTCATATATTTTTAATTGTCTTGAACAATAAAGTGATACAACAAATTACTGCTTTTATTTGTATAGGAAGTCATATCTCATTATTTAATTATCAAATTAATGTCCAGAAAAATTTGATCAAATAGAACAGACTGAGATATTACGAAGGAATTTTAGAAAACAAATGAGAAAGGAAATCCAACTGAAATTCTATAAGATAATAACGAAACCAGCTCTATTTTATGGCCACTGTTTTATGGAATTTTTAATGGAATGTTGGTTACTGCGCGAAAATGATAAAAGCAGAATTAACTCCTCGGAAGAGAGATTTACACGATTAACATCAGGCATCACACTGAGAGACCATCTCCGAAGTGAAGATCTGAGAAACCGATGGAATATGAAAGAAGTGACATTGAAGTCAATAAGTATGAAAAATATGGAGACAGCATATTTTTAGGATGCCAACATACATTTGCCATACTATTTAGTACATAATTGTAAATATTTGGATGAAACGTACATTTCGCACTCCCAGTAAAATACTGTCGTATGTCGAAAATGACATACTATTTTCGTAAATTATTTACAACGCTGTTTTGCTAGTTGTAGGTATGAAATTAAAGTAATAAAATAGTGAATGTTTTAAAGGCTTTCGTACCTATTTATTAAAATATTTTACAGCAGTGTTTTACTAGGAAAGAGCATATCTTTACGAATCACAATTTTCAAATTACGACACTATTTACTGCGAGGCGATGTTTCGCATATTCTTAGGAGGTGCGAAACAAATTAAATATATTTTACCTAAAGAGAAATTGAATTAATTTTAGCGTTGTCACCTTATCTTAATGAAAATGAAAAACTAAAATAATAATAATAATAATAATAATAATAATAATAATAATGAACTTTTGATGGAAATAATGTGATTTGCGGCATGTTAAAGAACCCTCGAGGTACAATAGGTTTCTTTCGGTAAAATTAATGTTGAATTGTCACCCAAAGTTGAATTTTGATGCTACATAACCAGGTGTTGAAAAGCGTCGTTAAATAAGATAGTACCAATTACCACGGATGTTCACGAATAGTCGGCCTCGGTAGCGTTGTCGGTATAGCGCTGGCCTTTTATGCTCGAGGTTGCGGGTTCGATCCCGGCCCAGGTCGATGGTATTTAAGTGTGTTTAATTGCGACAGATTCATGTCAGTAGATTTATTGACATGTAAGAGAACTCCTGCGGGACAAAATTCAGGCACACCAGCAACGCTGATATAGCCTCTGCAGTTTTGAGCGTCGTTAAATAAATCATAATTTAAAGTTTTTACGAGTAAAATATTCGTAGTGTTTTCTATTTTGTTGCATAGTGATGAATTACTGTATGTCACCAGGAGAAAGCCTGATGGTACTTATATAAAAAGTAAATCGTGTGTCCATGAATATAGTTGAACATCATTATGATATTCATACTACTTATCTACTTTTTTTAAAAGTTAAATGTACTAATGATTGTGTAAGTTTATTTTTGCAAACACGAGTGTTATAATTATTGGAAATATGTATATTTTAATCCTATTTAAGTCTGTTAATTGTTGACAGAGTGAATATTGTTGCTCTTATATCTATGAGCGATAGGTATCTGTAATTTATATTTCGTCTCTGCACTGCTGTTTTGTATTGGAGAGCTGGTGGTAATATTTCATGAGCAAGATCTGTACTCTGCTGCTTCACAGAGCTTTCAGTTTCCCGGCCCTGCCTTAGAACATAGATCAGCTTAGGAAATACATACTATACGCAGACATCCCCACAGCCTTTTTTTAAATATTATAGATGATCGATGAAATGAGGGGGGGGAAGTGGAGAGTGTTGGGGGGAATGAAAGAGGGAAACGAGAATACCTCGAGAAAAACTGTCTGCAAAATTTTTGTCTGCTACAAATTGTATCTGATCGAAGATGGAACCCGGCCGAATGAGCTAGCTGCAGCCACAGACGCTACATAAATACATGCATGTGTATAACTATTTTATTGAATGGTTTTCTGTAGGTTGTTTGATGTGCATTTAATATTTACTTCAACTTATTTGAGAAAATAATTTCATTTACTTTTGTTAGGATTTTACTAAATCAAAGAAATATCCACATGATGAAAACATACAAAAAATTTTACAGCTAAGTCTGAAGTTCTGTTGAATTTACTTTCGGTGGAGTTGGGTATAACTCAAAACCTTCTTTCGATTCTCCCTTTATTATTCAGTTCTTAACGGTCGCTAATCTTAAAAGTGTCGTCAATAGTACACAACTTAAGAAATTAACATGATCAACTAAATTTGTAATCTAAACTCCATGAATTTACTTTATCATGCGTATTTCAGAACATTTCGAACAAAATATTGTAGACTTGTATACCAATCAATTTGATTAGTTGATATTTATTATTTATTATATCTAATATCTTTACATGAATAACAAGAAAAATATTAACAATTTTATACAACTGTATTCTCACAAAACCCACTCGCCCAGTCTCTTCCACGAAACCTAATGATATCCTTTATGACTCTTGATGAACACAGGCACTTTCTTCTCCACCACAATTGGCACCTTCACTTCATAAGGTTGGGGTACGAGAACCTTAACTGGGTAGGGCTTCGGTACATGAACTGTATGAGGAACAGGGTAAGGGACCTTCACAGGAACCTTCACTGGGTAAGGAACTTTCTTCTCCACAGTGTAAGGAACTTTTTTCTCTACATACACAGGGTAGGGTTTTGGTACGGGAACAGGGTAGGGTTTCTTTACAGTTACTGTATAAGGTACTTTGACAGTGTATGGAACTTTCTTTTCAACTTCGACTTTGTAAGGTTGAGGGACGGGAACTTCAACTTTCTTGGTGATGATGGTGGCTTTGACGTGAGATTCGTGTTGAGATTCACTACCTCCAAAACTGCCACCTCCGAAAGAGTGACCTCCTTCAAAGCTGATGTCTTCATGGCCTCCCAGTGACAGGTCCCCACCGTGTCCTCCTAGTGACAGGCCTCCGTGACCACCCGATGACAGACCACCTCCATGACCACCAGATGACAGACCTCCTCCGTGACCTCCCAGTGACAGACCACTGTCATGGCCTCCTTCATGACCTCCCAGCGACAGACCACCTTCGTGACCTCCCAAGGATAGTCCACCTCCGTGTCCGAAATCTCCGCCTCCGTACCCCAGGTCGTGGAGTCCTCTCTTTTCTGTCTTCTTGTCCTCCTTCTGGTCATCTGCCAGAACTAAGGACGCCGCTACCACGAGGACAATAGATTTCTAGAGACAATTAAAATGTATGAGGTGTTAGGCTTTCACGATGATTATGTTCTGAAGCAGACGTTTAGGTATTCCACCGTATTCTGGAACTTATCTCCAACGTTTCGGAACTAGATACAGGTTCAAACTTCATGGCAAATTCGTAGACCTGGAGAGTTACCTAGCCTATGCTAGAATACTGCAAGTGACTTGAGCAAATTAGAGACAGTAACCCTTCAGGTTGTAACAGTTTGCCCTGAACATGAAACCTGTGTGTAGTTCCAAATCGTTGGAGATGTAAAGTTTCAGCATATATTCAACACCTAAAAATTTACTTCTAAATTAGGGTGTATATTTTAACAACTGTAGAATATAAAATAGAAAATTATCAATTCGTATTAGATTGTATAATCTTCCATTTCCGAATTACTTTCAAACACAATAAATTCTTACATCTGAACTGTTTATTGTTAAGTGTAACATTAGTACATGTTATTTAAGGAATTTAAATATTCTTTAACATCGCTTACAAGACTAAATATTTAAAACTATTTTATCATAATGCTCCAAAAAGTTTTGTGTTAAACGAAATCACTCTTTTATCGCGGCTTCATAATTCCGTAATATAAGCTTCCATACCCAGAATTATTTCACGGTTGTTGGAATCCTAAAATGCAAGCTGAAATATTTTAATATTAATGGATATTGAAATTTTCATTTGAATTCACTTATCATATTTTAAGTTTACTTTTATTTTATAAGTAATTTAGAACATTGTTTTACGAATTTTCTTTTTAATACTAAATAAGTTCACTCCTGAATATCAGAGCGTTTGTACTTACGAGAAGCTTCATGTCGCCGTGTGTGTGAGTAGATGAGGCACAGAGATGCTTCTGCCAGCTGTGTCGCAATGAGTGGCTTATATACTGCGATGTACGCTCTTGCACCTGGCATTTCTAATACTTTCTACTTAAGATGAACACAAAGAACGTCTGTGATGCAGAACAGTAAAAATGCACGTTGTAATTGTACTGAAACGTCCATGTATTTTAGATCATTAAAAATTTCGTTTTACCGCAGTATGAAGGTACTCTACGCTGCTGCATGTTAGGGATTACGTCCATGTTTAAATTAATTTTCTTTCCAAAACTATTAATTAAGAGAAATGAATATTCATAAATGGTGAAATCTTGTGCGAAATGTTGAGTTTATTATTTGACTGTAAGGATGGGATTATAAGAGATGCGTGCTGTTTTCAAGAATGTGGCCTCGTTATATAATGCTTATTCCTAAATTGGTCACAAATGCTTGATAACGGCGGTATTTATTATTTTATTTAGTTGTTTAAGGAAGCTATGTGACTGATTAGGTTATTTAGCGACGATGGAATTGGTGATAACAATATGTGTTTAGCGAAATGAGGCCGAGCATTCGTCATAATATTACCTGGTATTCGTCCTACAATTGGGGAAAAGTTCGGGAAAAACTCACTTAGGTAATCAGCTCCAGAGGGTATCGAACGTATGCCCAATCGCAGCTTCAGGTAAGCAGGCAAATGCACCTACCACCCGAGCTACCCCAGTGGCTTTGCGTTGTTAAATAACCAATTAAAAAGCACTGGAGGAGTTAAGCTTGAGGCATTTTTAGAGTCAGATACTGTACTTAAACTCTTTTATAAGACAGTTTTATACGTGTATAGTAATTGACTCGAAATAGAGGACCAAAAATTCGTTTTAACTATAAAAATATTGTTTCAAAGATGACACGTTTTAAGTGTTTCGCGTAATTTCCGTTCCTTTATTATGTAGTGAATGATATTACCGTTTGAAGGTCTCCTTGAAGTATATTTTAAAATCTCTTGCGTTCGTAATACCGCATCGCGATAGTTCACATTACGCCCGCGGCTCCACTCGTCTTGGTAGAGTAATACATAGCTTTCTACATCCCACATTGGTCTAATGTCCCTCCGGTATTCACACTTTTATTATCGCTACAGTAATTTTAGAAATAGACCTATCTTCCATTGCATAAAATATGTTCACACAGTGTTTGAACATATATCTGTATTGTACACATATATTATTCACCTCTTTATTTGTATGCGGTATTATTTGTTTAAATACGGTGTATATTAAACAATTTGCAGAGTTCGTATAGGCCAGTTTCTATCTGATGCTTTTCCAATTCACTGAGGGCTGAAGCAAGGAGATGCACTATCACCTTTACTTTTTAACTTCGCTCTAGAATATCGTCGCTTAAGAACCAATACCGCGTAACTGACAAAATGTAAATTTTACAGGAGAAGGAAAAAACCGAATAAAAACCACAAAAATAACTCAGTAGTCTTTAAAAGTGGTGTATGGCTATGAAATAGCTTAACTAATTAGTAACTAAGTGAAAATGGATGATCATGGCCGTAGACATTTGGCCATGTCACTTACGCGGTACTGGAACTCCGCCGTTCACTACATTTTGTTAGTTACGCGGTATTGTGAGACAACTTTAGCAGCTTCAGGATACATATTGACAAGCGTCTTATTTACGTTAAAACTGCCTCTGGAAATATTATTCGTGCTCTTGTATATGTAAATGTGTTATCTGAATTGTTGTCCTACCGTCCGACTTGAGGTCAAGGTCGGTAGGCTATAGCTTGAGACAGCACTCGATCTACGTTCCAGACAATGATTGCTGCATTCTTACAGTCAATCAAATGCTGAAACTATGGGAAAGAAAAAACGAAGACACAGATCAATGTTTATTGTTATAATAATAATAATAATAATAATAATAATAATAATAATAATAATAATAATAATAATGACAATCTGATAACAGGTAGGCCTACTTTATTTTCCCACTACGTATTTGAATAGATAAGTAGAATTGTTACTAAAACGTTCCTAACAAATATAATTTTGTAATAAAATGATGATTAATAATAATATTATTATTATTATTATTATTATTATTATTATTATTATTATTATTATTATTGACAATGGACTTGACTGACTTGGGGATAATGAAAAGTAAATCATATAAAAATGTAATAATGATCATAAAAATAATTTTTCAGGCACAATATTCGTTAAACACAATAAAGAAATAATTATAGACCTACGCTAAATCACAAAAAGTAATCCTTGACTAACCCTAGTGTGGAATACTATCATAAAAGCTATGGCAGTCTCTTGGAATAACATTCTTCAATTGCTGCAGATGATTCCGCCTTCAGCCTATTGTTTGTACATTTTTGGAAAAACGACATTCCTGGAGAGCTTCTTAGAGCGCCCAGGCATCTCTTGCAAGTCATAATTGAAATTGCACTTGAACAGTATTATACCATCAGGGCAATACTAAACGACTCTTAAGTCAGTGAGCATAGAGTCATTTTTATTCCTCCCAGGTCGAATAGAGTCATATAACCACAAATCCTTAGTCGCAAAGTTGGTGAAGAAGTTATGAGTCAGATTATGGACCTCATAGGGGAATGGTTTCTTCCTAGCCTCTTTAGAAATCAAAGCATACTGGCTAGGAAGTGTTATTTCATGGCCTTTCAGTTCACTTTCAATAGAACTATGGACGGAATCGCATTCCATTTACGTATGTCCTTTTATAAAAAAAAAATTCTGTGTTATTGTAACATCAGTATTAATGGCTAAACTTAATAAGGCATTTGTCATTACTACGTTCCTATTCTGGTAATTACAAGCATCAGAATACAGAATGACTGGGAGTAGACGATCTTTCAGTTGCTTGGTTAACGTATCTACCACGCATGATGCAAAAGTTGACGCCATTAGATCAGACTCTGTCTTATCAAATCAGTAGCATACTGCTTCCTGAGTGGCTAGGTTGTGCATTGTAAAATTATGCAAAGCTAATTTTGTTTTATAATATATGGAACTAGCATGCACAAATGATGCTACTTTAACTGCTTGGACGTCCATCTATAAACTATACAGAAATTTTTCTGCCCATTTTCTTTGTCTTTATATTTTTCTTTTCTTGCCAATTCTTTCCTTTCATTATGAGTTTTCCACTCTTTTCCTTTGAAATTTCCGGCTTCATAGCTGCAGCAAACATTACATTGATCCTTCTTGGGTCTGAAGAGACTGAGATTAGACTACTGGAACAAACTGTCGAAAGTATGTTGGCTTAAAGCTTCTGCGTTACTGTCGCCACATTCTTCTTTGTAATACTCATATAATTCTGACTCTGACTGTGACTGCACAATCGGTTCTAGATACAATTTTGTGGATGTTCGTCTACAATAATGAGGCGGTAATTTAGGCAGGCTACTGAAGAAAGATGTAAGAAATTCTTTCGAATGCTCTTTTTTTTTCTGTACTTTTGCACGAGAACATGACTATTTTTTTTACAGAAGAGACGCCATCAGTACTATTAGCTAACCAATAGCGCACAGTTCATTCTTTAATTCCCAATGTACACAGAAACATCTTTTTTGAAAACCTGAATAGTTTTCTCATCAACATTTAGGTTGTAGACAATGTTTTCTTTCTTCTCGATTCAGAACTTGTACTGCCAGGTCTTTTCGTAGGAGTGAAATCCACAAGATTTGATAGTAAACTTTCCTCTGTTCCCAAGTCATAGTTTTCCAGAATGCCTGAAAGATGTGCCTTCTTTTATTAGAAATTAAATTACAGTCCCTTACTTTCGAATTCTGGCATATTTTATAACTACACTGTGGCTCTAAATTCCTTGCATCTCTTTCCGTATCATGTGTCACTTTGCCATCTTTCGATCTCTTGCAGCCAAGATAAGCTTCCCCTTCTATTCTAAGTTTTCTATTTTTCATTTTCCTCCACTTACCTTTTTGTGGCTTTGAACTTCTTTTTCTCTTAAATTAAATTTGATATTATGATTCCGTAACTGAAGAAAAATAAACGTTTAATAACTGTGATACTTCTTATGCCATACCTTTGTTAATGTTCACAGAAGTTTCTCCCGTCTTAAATGCAGAACATAGCACAGATAGGATTTCGTTCTCGCTAAACTGATCGTCGTCTGATTCATTGTCCATTTCTTTTCTTGTATCTGTAGGCCTATATAATAAAAAATAATAAATATACTACATTTCAGTGAATGAACTTGCAGTAAGATTCTACGTGAATTCAGCTCAACCAAAATTCAATTGACATTAGTGAAATAATTCTATTAAATTTACCTTTTAAATAATTGAAACTGAACACTTCTTTAATCTTCTCAGAATATCACACACTGTTGACACAATTTCACAAGGCTGTAACGAGAACCAGCTTCCGTACGGAGGGCGCGCAGGGAATAGCCATATCTGTTATCAGATACGCGGTATTTCCAACAGACTTCTCGTGACTTCAGATACGCGGTATTGTACCCTCCTCCTTCGCACGCAAGCCATTCATGCAATCAAATTTCCACGCTTGTCAATGCATGCAGATGACAGTGGAGGTACCATCTGTGCAAAAAACAGTTTTGACCAAAAATGTCAGTTACGCGGTATTGGTTCCTAAGCGACGATATGCCATTAGGAAAGTTCAGAATAACAGACAGGGTTTGGTATTGAACGGGTTACATCAGGTTCTTGTCTATGAGGATTACGTGAATATGTTAGGAGAAAATCCACAAACGATTAGGGAAAACACGGAAATTTTACATGAAACAAGTTACAGCGATAGGTTTGGAAGTAAATCCCGAAAAGACAAAGTGTATGATTATGTCTCGTGACCAGAATATTTTACGAAAAGGAAATATAAAAATTGCAGATTTGTCCTTCGAAGATGTGGAAAAATTAAAATATCTTGGAGCAACGGTAACAATATAAATGACACTCGGGAGTAAAAATTAAACACAGAATAAATATGGGAAATGCGTGTTATTATTCGATTCAGAAGCTTTTGTCATCTAGTCTGCTATCAAAAAATCTGAAAGTTGGAATTTATGAAACAGTTATATTACCGGTTGTTCTATATGGCTGTGAAACTTGAACTCTCATTTTGAGAGAGGAACAGAGATTAAGGGTGTTTGAGAATAAGGTTCTTAGGGAAAGATTTGGGGCTAAGAGGGATGAAGTTACATGAGAATGGAGAAAGTTACACAACACAGAACTGAACGCATTGTATTCTTCACCTAACGTAATTAGGAACATTAAATCATGAGATGGGCAGGTCATGCAGCATGTTTGGGCGAATCCAGAAATGCATATAGACTGTTAGTTGGGAGACTGGAGGAAAATATACGTTTGGGAAGGCCGAGACGTAGATGGGAGTTTAATATTGATATGAATTCGAGGAAGATGGGATATGATGGTAGGGAATGGATTAATCTTGCACAGGATAGGGACCGATGGCGAGCTTATGTGAAGGTGGCAATGAACCTTCAGGTTCCTTAAAAGAAATTTGTAAGTATATGAGTATATTAAACAAATTAATCTTGCAATTTTAAAAGTTATATTTTGTTGTCATTTCTCGATTTTCTGTGATTGAAACTGAAGTATTGTACGAGACGTCTTATCAGAGAAGACGCCTCCTTACAAAGCGTCTTATCAAGAAACACAACTGTGATGGATTGATTTATAATGGTTCTGAAATGTTATTGGCCAATATTGCAAATTCATTATAAAAGTTGAATTGTCAGTATAGTGCTATATATGGAATTGCATAGAATTTCCTTGCAAATTGTAGGGATTAAAAAAAACATATTAGTAAGAACCGTAATTTCAGTAAGAAAAAATGCATGGAATCATATCAGAAGTGGATTCCAGCTCCTTAGATCACAATGCTATCTATTTAAATTACTTTGATTTAGTAACAGATTGTTCCGGTAATCTTTTGGTTTTTCTCAATGTCACGCAATATCTTTGCATTCAAAAAGCTTTCGTTAAAACTTCACACTACCGTACTGTGCAACAGCAGAGATTGTGGAATCAGAGGAAAATGAACAGAAGTGGAAATTTTTACGTATCTACTGTTTATCTCTTAGTCTGTGTTGCCAGAATGTGTGGAATTCCACAGAATATGTGGAATGTTGATTCTTGTGTGGAATGATTAGCTGTGTGCTTAATCTGTAGATGTAGCTTGGCTTTTGTCATTTTGTTTGAAGGTTTTTGACCCTTTCTTTATAAACTTTCTCCTGGGCTTTCAAAGTTAAGAGTGACAAGGAAATACTGGACACCTCTCAAGGAGTCAGACAACTGCCTGACAATGAACTTGAGGTGTCGACTTGGAGAGCAAGGAAATTTTTACCGCTACGGGTCATGTTGAGAAGATGGGTGAGAAAGTAACAATAAGCTCTGTCACTTGTCTGGTTTCTGGTTTCGCCTGTCTCTCTAATCTGTTCCATTTACGACCTATAACAAATATAGATCTAATTAATCAAGATTGCATAAAAAGTTTATAGCTTCGAAACCGGCACTTTTATATGGCTGCGAATGTTGAGTATTAGGTAAGGAAGATAAAAGTAAGTTAGAAGCTGCTCATATGATATTCTTGAGACTTTTATTTACTTTTTAGTTGGTTATTTAAGGACGTTATATCAACTACTCGGTTATTTAGCGTCGTTGAGATTGGTGATAGCGAGATGATATCTGACGAGATGAAGCAGAGAATTCGCCATAGATTATCTGACATTCGCCTTTACAGATGGGGAAAGTCTCGGAAAAAACCCAACCAAGTAATCAGCCAAAGTGGGAATCGAGCCCGTACCCGAGCTTACGACAGGTAAGCGCCTAGGCAGACTGAACTGAGTTACGCCAGTGGCTGAGGCCTTTATTGGTTTAAATAAGTTTAGATAGAGAAACTCAACTACTACTACTACTACTACTACTACTACTACTACTACTACTACTACTACTACTACTTGCTGGCTTTTAAGGAACCCGAAGGTTCATTGCCGCCCTCACATAAGCCCGCCATTGGTCCCTATCCTGAGCAAGATTAATCCATTCTCTAACATCATATCCCACCTCCCTCAAATCCATTTTAATATTATCTTCCCATCTACGTCTCGGCCTCCCTAAAGGTCTTTTTCCCTCCGGCCTCCCAACTAACACTCTATATGCATTTCTGGATTCGCCCATACGTGCTACATGCCCTGTCCGTCTCAAACGTCTGGATTTAATATTTCTAATTATGTCAGGTGAAGAATACAAGGCGTGCAGTTCTGTGTTGTGTAACTTTCTCCATTCTCCTGTAACTTCATCCCTCTTAGTCCCAATTATTTTTCTAAGAACCTTATTCTCAAACACCCTTAATCTCTGTTCCTCTCTCAAAGTGAGAGTCCAAGTTTCACAACCATAAAAAAAACAACCGGTAATATAACTGTTTTATAAATTCTAACTTTCAGATTTTTTGACAGCAGACTGGATGATGAAAGCTTCTGAACCGAATAATAACAGGCATTTCCCATATTTATTCTGTGTTTAATTTCCTCCCGAGTATCATTTATATTTGTTACTGTTGCTCGAAGATATTTGAACTTCTCCACCTCTTCAAAAGATATATTTCCAATTTTTATATTTCCATTTCGTACAATATTCTGGTCACGAAACATAATCATATACTTTGTCTTTTCGGGATATTCTTCCAAACCTATCTCTTTACTTGCTTCCAGTAAAATTCCCGTATTTGCCCTAATCTCAACTGTTAAGCAGAAATTACGTGTTAGCAACATTGCTGATAACATTTTAATTATGAATTGCATTGGAGGGAACACTTCAACAGAATTAATCCAGAGAGCGTCTCAAGATTGGCTTTACGGTATCGACCAGAGGCAGGCGACATTTGGGAAGACAAGGAAGAAAATGCCGGGACCAGAAAAATATTTGTGATTTATAATAATCAGGACAAAACTTCTATTAATCTAGTTCAAGATGATGATGTTCTAATTAAAAAATTTACATTCCTAAGTGATATTCGGAACCTTGTAACTCAGGTCGAGTGGAGCAGGTACAGCAATTCCTCAAAAAGGAATAACTATTCTCACTTGTTAAAAAATTTGTCGATACTGAAATACTGAAACAACAACACTTAGACTTGCTGTAGAAAAAGTTTCACTTTAACACTCCATCACTATATTGGAAATATACTACGTCTATTGTTTTAATAAACATTTATTCTGAAATTACTTTCTGTTACTAATGATAAATTCCCAAGAAACTACTTCGATTAATTAAAATGTGTCTCAGTGAAACATACAGCAGAGTCCGTATAGGTCAGTTTCTATCTGATGCTTTTTCAATTCACTGCGGTCTAAAGCTCGGTGGTGCACTATCAACTTTACTTTTTAACTCCGCTCTCGAATATGCCATTAGGAAATTTCAGGATAACAGACAGGGTTTGGAATTGAACGGGTTACATCAGCTTCTTGTCTATGCAGATGACGTGAATATGTTAGGAGAAAGTCCACAAACGATTAGGGAAAACACGGAAATTTTTTCTTCAAGCAAGTAAAGCGATAGGTTTGGAAGTAAATCCCGAAAATACAAAGTATATGATTATGTGTCGTGACCAGAATATTTTACGAAAAGGAAACATAAAAATTGGAGATTTATCCTTCGAAGAGGTGGAAAAATTCAAATATCTTGGAGCAACAGTAACATATATAAATGACACTCGGGAGAAAATTAAACGTAGAATAAATATGGGAAATGCGTGTTATTATTCAATTGAGAAGTTTTTGTCATCTAGTCTGCTGTCAAAAAATCTGAAAGTTGGGATTTATAAAACAGTTACATTACCGGTTGTTCTATATGGTTGTGAAACTTAGACTCTCACTTTGACAGAGGAACAGAGATTAATGGTGTTTGAGAATAAGTTTCTTAGAAAAATATTTGGGGCTAAGAGGGATGAAGTTACAAGAGAATGGAGAAAGTTACACAGCACAGAAACGCACGTATTGTATTCTTCACCTGACATAATAAGGAACATTAAATCTAGACTTTTGAGACGTGCAGGGCATGTAGCATGTATGGGCGAATCCAGAAATGCATAAAGAATGTTTTAGTTGGGAGAACGCCCGGGGAATGACCTTCGGAGAGGCCGAGACACAGGTGGGAGGACAATATTAAAATGGATTTGAGGGAGGTGGGATATGATGCTAGAGACTCGATTAATCTTGCAAAAGATAGGGACTGATGGCGGGCTTATGTGAGGGCGGCAATGAACCTTCAGGTTGCTTAAAAGCCTTTTGTAAGCAAGTATTAATGATAAAGTTCTTTAAGAAATCTGAACAACATAAAATTGTCCCGAATTACATTTTATCCATTGATTTTCGTCATTAATATATTTGTAATTTGAACGATACTACATTGACGTACGTAGGCCTACTCTTTATCATTATTGCTAACACAAATTTTGCATTTATTGTCTATTGCCTATGAAGCCCCGACAGCTACACTAAAATGTTTTACAAATAAGGATGTTAAAATTGGGCATTTCCAATTCACTCTACGCTTACGGTTCTTATATTTGAGACAATTTTTGTCTAGTCATTTAATGGTCACTAGAAGGGCTCTGAAGAGCATAACTACTTAAACGAGAAGCTTCGTGATGCCGTGTGTGTAAGAGTGGATGAGGCAGTTATGCTTCCGTTTGCTAGAGTGTAGTGAGAGGTTTATATATTTCGATGTGCAGACAATCTGCCTGGTACCTAATCCTAATGCTTTCTACACAAGGTGAACATAATGAGCGTCTGTAGTGCAGAACTGATAAAGTACCGGTGCTAATTGCACTGAAACTTGCATGATTCATAGATCGTTCACACTCTTTTGTTTTACTCTATTGCCGACGATT
The DNA here is from genome assembly GCF_040183065.1 of Periplaneta americana. Classification (NCBI taxonomy): domain Eukaryota; kingdom Metazoa; phylum Arthropoda; class Insecta; order Blattodea; family Blattidae; genus Periplaneta; species Periplaneta americana. The sequence continues at coordinate 70,178,230 of NC_091120.1, read as the reverse complement.
TACCTTTATTCCGACATGGTATCATTTCTCTTCTCTTATTTTGTATAGTTAATGTTCACAGAAGATTAATCTTCTGTGAAATTATGAATACAAAATATAACTGAGAGTGTGGCTATAATATCCTGCCTTTGCTGAAAGTAAATACAGAATGATCCGTTTGGGTATGGATAAAATAAAACACCGTAAAACATTTACTGCTGAACTTTATTTGTTGAAACTTTGTGCATGTAATATTGAAAGATGGGAGATTCCTCAGAGCCCAACATGACTCCCATTGCGCACCCTGCACAACTCATAACGGTAATGCAATTCAGCCAATGTCCGTTGTAGCATAAGAGAGGTGATTTGTTGAAAGATTGAATAATTTTTACTCCCAGATCATCAGTATGCCTGGGTTTCTGTGAATAGACAATGCTTTAACGAAACCTCACATGAAGAAGAAAGGAGGGGTTAGATCTGGGGAGTTTAGGGGCCAAGCCAAGAGATACCTGCTTCTCGTATTGGGTTTCGCCAGCGACCTCCTGCATGTTTTTTTTTTACACAGAAAATGTTTCTACAAATGGTCGATACCACAACATTATGGAATCGTATTTAGGCACATTATTCACAACATACTCACGTCGAAATTCCCTTTGAACTCTAATAACACTCTCAAATTTAGCATACCAAAGAACACATTGTGCCCGCTGTTGATTTGTAGTAGCCATTTTAATCATGTACGATTTTCATTTGTCCTTCTCTAGAATATGCCATTAGGAAAGTTCAGGATAACAGGCAGGGTTTGGAATTGAACGGGTTACATCAGCTTCTTGTCTATGCGGATGACGTGAATATGTTAGGAGAAAATATACAAATGATTAGGGAAAACACGGAAATTTTACTTGAAGCAAGTAAAGCGATCGGTTTGGAAGTAAATCCCGCAAAGACAAAGTGTATGATTATGTCTCGTGACCAGAATATTGTACGAAATGGAAATATAAAAATTAGAGATTTATCCTTCGAAGAGGTGGAAAAATTCAAATATCTTGGAGCAACAGTTACAAATATAAATGACACTCGGGAGGAAATTAAACGCTGAATAAATATGGGAAATGCGTGTTATTATTCGGTTGAGAAGCTCTTATCATCCAGTCTGCTGACCAAAAATCTGAAAGTTAGAATTTATAAAACAGCTATATTACCGGTTCTTCTGTATGGTTGTGAAACTTGGACTCTCACTCTGAGAGAGGAACATAGGTTAAGGGTGTTTGAGAATAAGGTGCTTAGGAAAATATTTGGGGCTAAGTGGGATGAAGTTACAGGAGAATGGAGAAAGTTACACAACACAGAATTGCACGCATTGTATTCTTCACCAGACATAATTAGGAACATTAAATCCAGACGTTTGAGATGGGCAGGGCATGTAGCACGTATGGGCGAATCCAGAAATGCATATAGAGTGTTAGTTGGGAGACCGGAGGGAAAAAGACCTTTAGGGAGGCCGAGACGTAGATGGGAGGATAATATTAAAATGGATTTGAGGGAGATGGGGTATGATGATAGAGACTGGATTAATCTTGCACAGGATAGGGACCGCTGGTGGGCTTATGTGAGGGCGGCAATGAACCTTCGGGTTCCTTAAAAGCCACTTGTATGTATGTATGTATGATTGTCATATATGGAAAGTCCCATCTTTTAATCCTAATATAATCAGCAAGAAATTTTTCCTACTATCACAATAACTTTATAATAATAAATTAATTTTCTCCATACCCAAACGGATCAGACTGTATAGTTTATAAATCAGTTGCTTCTCTTCTATTAGACGGTCGTATTTTTTAAGCTACGAAACAGCCTGCAATTAGACCCATGCCGCAAACGACCGTTTCCCATGTCTTTCGGTAATAGGAGAAATTTATCGTAGGTATTCATATGAAACGTTGTAGTACAACAACCGTAAATGTAACTGTTTTTATAAATTCTAACTTTCAGCTTTTCGAGAGCAGAGTGAATGACAAAAGCTTCTCAACCGAATAATAACAGGAATTTTCCATATAATATATTCTGCGGTTAATTTCCTCTCTAGTTTAATTTATATTTGTTACTGTTGCTTCAAGATACTTTAATTTTTCCGCCTATTCAAAGGATCAATTTGCAATTCTTTTATTTTCATATCGTATTATGTTTTGGTCACGAGACATAATAAAATACTTTGTCTGTTCGGGGTTTATTTCAAAGTCTATCTCCTTATTTGCTTAAAGTAAAATTCGCCTGTTTTTCTTAATCGTTTGTAGATTTTATCCTAACATAGTCACGACTATCCTGTGATTGATATCCTGACTGGTATAGACTAGAGACCGGTTTAGATTCGACCGGTCGTAGCTACAACCGGCTAGGATGAACATCGGACCGGTAACTCGGTTGTCGAGCGGTTGCGCCTGATGTATTGCAGAGTAGACAGAACATCAGGCGCACTTACATGAAACACGTTTTTCGAGTACACAACCGGAGTAACAAGGAAATTTACGTTGTCTTGTTGAAAAAAAAAAGTCTTTGCAAGTACTCTTACAGTTCATTCTACACTATAACACATATATTTTCTTTATTATTCTGAACTTGCAGAAACTTTATAAGTGTCGTTTATATTTTAAACTTTTAGAGTTTTACTAATGAAAGTTGCTTATAGATATGTTAAACAATGTTATAGTTTTTCACAGAACAAGACGTGCACAAGACATGTATGTTTTTCTTACCAATAAACGCTATATAGCTGGCGTTTTTCTGTACCAGTGTTAAACAGTATACGTCATAACTTCATCATTTGATTACGTCGTAACTCTTTCTCGTCACATATTGACTGAATCTTGTTCGATTTATATAACCCAATAATCGATATTACATAAGTTCATGTAAGATAGCGAATTATTTAGAACACAAATCTCACACAGAAAGAAATGGTAAGGAGGAAGAAAATACGATCTCCAAATAACACCAGGTACATTTCATCATACAATAACTTTTTGACATTTTCTCAGTAGGCTATACAAACAGAGTAATAATATTGAAGGATATTTATTTTTTTAATTACAAAAATATGTTTGCTTCAAATAGGAATAAAAATAATTTGACACTTTAATACATTTATTTTTGTATTTTGGCCTTGCAATAATTTGACTAGTAACAAATAAGTGGACAATGGACACAGTGACATCGAAGGAAGTAGACGTAATGTATAATGTGAAATATCATAATGTAAACATATTCAAAAATATAGTTACAATCCATTATAAAACAAAATAGGAAATAAGTACATACAGTCCATTATGACGTTTGTACTTTAAACTAAAAAAAATGTATAGGCCTACCTCTAAAACAATAGTTGCAAGCTTTTTAATTATTCTAAGCAATTGAAATATTATTTATTAAGAAATCAATTTAAAAAGATAAACAGTAATGTTATTTTCAACAATACGATTACTTTGACTCCCAATGGTTGTTGTTCTGTACAAAATAAGTATAATTTACACATTTCTAAAACTACGAATAACAAAAGAATAGCAAGTTTTAGAAACAAATCATTCTGTATAGAAAAGATCAACTTCAGAGAAAACAAGTGTCATTCAAAGAACTATTTTATTACACACGTGCTAATATTAACTATTTGATGTTCACAGTTATTATTAGGGCCTATTATCATAGACTACATGATCAGAGTTGACTTCTTGTGTTTATGTATTAATAAATCTCTTTTACTAGTCTAAAGTTACGCTCGGTGGAAACACTTATTCATGGAATGGCCAATATTCGTTTCACAAGTGTTGCTAGAGAGGCTAGAGTTATTTGGTGATCTTTCCACCAATTTAGTATGCAGAGAACGAAATGAGCATAATGTATAATGTGAGATATAATAAGTAAATAAATCCAAAATAGAATTACAATTAATCACAAAACATAAAATTAAATAATTATTAACTCTAAATGCATTCCTCCAAAACAGTAGCTATTCATATACAGGGTAGAAGTGAAATAACCCTGCAGATTGTACGGGGCGATAAGGTTCACTTATATGAATGGAAAACCTATATTAAGTTTTGTGATTAAATGCACGGTTATTAGAAAATTTAGTTGGAAGTTTCAGCAGTCTGGCAACATCGCCGCTAGTTGCACACTGCTTTTTCTTCTTGTAATACAGATGTAAGACGTCAACGAACTCAGGTCTGTCTCCCTAGGTCAAGCATGTCAAAGTGGGCCATAGATAGTATTTGTCATAGCTGTGGTTCGACTTTTCTACAGTGGCCAGATGATTGACAACTCGATTGCTCGAAAATTAGTTGCTAGACTCTAGTCATAGTAAACATATTAAAAGCATTGCTTGTAGTAGGTTTCAGATGATATGAAATTATTTTTGTTTTAGTTTTACTATTGATTGAGTTTACTGCTTTTTAAGTGTGTCATTATTGTAATATTATAATTCAGTTTTCTAGTGTAAGCAAAAATTACAACTTTGGTAATTTGTGGATACCGAAAGTTTTTTTCTGCAATTTACGCTTTACAACGTCTGTAATTTCACGCTGCATGCTGTGTGTTCCTCTTGATGATCCTCAGCTGTAATATCTGGACGGTTCACTGTGATCTTCATTTTATACGCCAGAGCCGTCCACCCACAGAGAGATCGAATCAACTCGAATACTCGTTAAACCGAATACTGGGGCAGTACGCAAGCAAATGTACTTCGCATACTGCCTATAACGCCAGGCGTTCAGTAGCGCTATGTAAGTTACTTCGGTTTTCAACCGGTTTTGCAGGACTCTAGTATGTACATCTATTATCAGGCAGTACATCTCACTTGACGATATGTGTCGTAGGAAGAACAATTATTGTTTGTATGCATCTGAAGTTTGACTTTTGTAATATGTAGCTAGTCGACGATGTATGCAATGGAGGTGGAAAGGAACTGGCCACCCCACCCCATAATCTCCTGGCCCAGTTGCCTCATAACTGGTGCCTTCCTGGTATCACTTATGGGATTCAGACCTGTCTTCAG